>NC_143047.1:14887500-15105000 GCF_057628025.1 Oncorhynchus mykiss
CTGCTGTCTATCTACTGCTCTCTCCTCCCTCCTCCTCTCTCCTGCTGTCTATCTACTGCTCTCTCCTCTCTCTTGCTGTCTGTCTACTGCTCTCTCCTCCCTCCTCCCTCCTGCTGTCTGTCTACTGCTCTCTCCTCCCTCCTCTCTCCGTCTGTCTACTGCTCTCTCCTCTCTCCTGCTGTCTGTCTACGGCTCTCTCCTCTCTCCTGCTGTCTGTCTACTGCTCTCTCCTCTCTCCTGCTGTCTGTCTACTGCTCTCTCCTCTCTCCTGCTGTCTGTCTACGGCTCTATCCTCTCCTGCTGTCTGTCTACTGCTCTCTCCTCTCTCCTGCTGTCTGTCTACTGCTCTCTCCTCTCTCCTGCTGTCTGTCTACTGCTCTCTCCTCTCTCCTGCTGTCTGTTTACTGCTCACTCCTCTCTCCTGCTGTCTGTCTACTGCTCTCTCCTCTCTCCTGCTGTCTGTTTACTGCTCTCTCCTCTCTCCTGCTGTCTGTCTACTGCTCTCTCCTCTCTCCTGCTGTCTGTCTACTGCTCTCTCCTCTCTCCTCTCTCCTGCTGTCTGTCTACTGCTCTCTCCTGCTGTCTGTCTACTGCTCTCTCCTCTCTCCTGCTGTCTGTCTACGGCTCTATCCTCTCTCCTGCTGTCTGTCTACGGCTCTCTCCTCTCTCCTGCTGTCTGTCTACTGCTCTCTACTCTCTCCTGCTGTCTGTCTACTGCTCTCTCCTCTCTCCTGCTGTCTGTCTACTGCTCTCTACTCTCTCCTGCTGTCTGTCTACTGCTCTCTACTCTCTCCTGCTGTCTGTCTACTGCTCTCTACTCTCTCCTACTGTCTGTCTACTGCTCTCTCCTCTCTCCTGCTGTCTGTCTACTGCTCTCTACTCTCTCCTGCTGTCTGTCTACTGCTCTCTCCTCTCTCCTGCTGTCTGTCTACTGCTCTCTCCTCTCTCCTGCTGTCTGTCTACTGCTCTCTACTCTCTCCTGCTGTCTGTCTACTGCTCTCTCCTCTCTCCTGCTGTCTGTCTACTGCTCTCTCCTCTATCCTGCTGTCTGTCTACTGCTCTCTCCTCTCTCCTGCTGTCTGTCTACTGCTCTCTCCTCTCTCCTGCTGTCTGTCTACTGCTCTCTCCTCTCTCCTGCTGTCTGTCTACTGCTCTCTCCTCTCTCCTGCTGTCTGTCTACTGCTCTCTCCTCTCTCCTGCTGTCTGTCTACTGCTCTATCCTCTCTCCTGCTGTCTGTCTACTGCTCTCTCCTCTCTCCTGCTGTCTGTCTACGGCTCTCTCCTCTCTCCTGCTGTCTGTTTACTGCTCTCTACTCTCTCCTGCTGTCTCTTTACTGCTCTCTCCTCTCTCCTGCTGTCTGTCTACTGCTCTCTCCTCCCTCCTCTCTCCTGCTGTCTGTCTACTGGTCTCTCCTCTCTCCTGCTGTTTGTCTACTGCTCTCTCCTCCCTCCTCTCTCCTGCTGTCTGTCTACTGCTCTCTCCTCTCTCCGTCTGTCTGTCTACTGCTCTCTCCTCCCTCCTCTCTCCTGCTGTCTGTCTACTGCTCTCTCCTCTCTCCTGCTGTCTGTCTACTGCCCTCTCCTCCCTTCTTTCTCCTGCTGTCTGTCTACTGCTCTCTCCTGCTGTCTGTCTACTGCCCTCTCCTCCCTCCTCTCTCCTGCTGTCTGTCTACTGCTCTCTCCTCCCTCCTCTCTCCTGCTGTCTGTCTACTGCTCTCTCCTGTCTCCTGCTGTCTGTCTACTGCTCTCTCCTCTCTCCTGCTGTCTGTCTACTGCTCTCTCCTCCCTCCTCCCTCCTGCTGTCTGTCTACTGCTCTCTCCTCCCTCCTCTCTCCGTCTGTCTGTCTACTGCTCTCTCCTCTCTCCTGCTGTCTGTCTACTGCGCTCTCCTCCCTCCTGCTGTCTGTCTACTGCTCTCTCCTCTCTCCTGCTGTCTGTCTACTGCTCTCTCCTCTCCCCTGCTGTCTGTCAACTGCTCTCTACTCCCTCCTCTCTCCTGCTGTTTGTCTACTGCTCTCTCCCCCATCCTGCTGTCTGTCTACTGCTCTCTCCGTCCTCCTGCTGTCTGTCTACTGCTCTCTCCTCCCTCCTCTCTCCTGTTGTCTGTCTACTGCTCTCTTCTCCCTCCTCTCTCCTGCTGTCTGTCTACTGCTCTCTCCTCCCTCCTGCTCTGTCTACTGCTCTCTCCTCCCTCCTCTCTCTTGCTGTCTGTCTACTGCTCTCTCCTCTCTCCTGCTGTCTGTCTACTGCTCTCTCCTCCCTCCTGCTCTGTCTACTGCTCTCTCCTCTCTCCTGCTGTCTGTCTACTGCTCTCTCCTCTCTCCTGCTGTCTGTCTACTGCTCTCTCCTCTCTCCTGCTGTCTGTCTACTGCTCTCTCCTCTCTCCTGCTGTCTGTCTACTGCTCTCTCCTCTCTCCTGCTGTCTGTCTACTGCTCTCTCCTCTCTCCTGCTGTCTGTTTACTGCTCTCTACTCTCTCCTGCTGTCTGTCTACTGCTCTCTCCTCTCTCTTGCTGTCTGTCTACTGCTCTCTCCTCTCTCCTGCTGTCTGTCTACTGCTCTCTCCTCTCTCCTGCTGTCTGTCTACTGCTCTCTCCTCTCTCCTGCTGTCTGTCTACTGCTCTCTCCTCTCTCCTGCTGTCTGTCTACTGCTCTCTCCTCTCTCCTGCTGTCTGTCTACTGCTCTCTCCTCTCTCCTGCTGTCTGTCTACTGCTCTCTCCTCTCTCCTGCTGTCTGTCTACTGCTCTCTCCTCTCTCCTGCTGTCTGTCTACTGCTCTCTCCTCTCTCCTGCTGTCTGTCTACTGCTCTCTCCTCTCTCCTGCTGTCTGTCTACTGCTCTCTCCTCTCTCCTGCTGTCTGTCTACTGCTCTCTCCTCTCTCCTGCTGTCTGTCTACTGCTCTCTACTCTCTCCTGCTGTCTGTCTACGGCTCTATCCTCTCTCCTGCTGTCTGTCTACTGCTCTCTCCTGCTGTCTGTCTACTGCTCTCTCCTCTCTCCTGCTGTCTGTCTACTGCTCTCTCCTCTCTCCTGCTGTCTGTTTACTGCTCTCTACTCTCTCCTGCTGTCTGTCTACTGCTCTCTCCTCTCTCCTGCTGTCTGTCTACTGCTCTCTCCTCTCTCCTGCTGTCTGTCTACGGCTCTATCCTCTCTCCTGCTGTCTGTCTACTGCTCTCTCCTCTCTCCTGCTGTCTGTCTACGGCTCTATCCTCTCTCCTGCTGTCGGTCTACGGCTCTATCCTCTCTCCTGCTGTCTGTCTACTGCTCTCTCCTCTCTCCTGCTGTCTGTCTACTGCTCTCTCCTCTCTCCTGCTGTCTGTATACGGCTCTATCCTCTCTCCTGCTGTCTGTCTACTGCTCTATCCTCTCTCCTGCTGTCTGTCTACTGCTCTCTCCTCTCTCCTGCTGTCTGTCTACTGCTCTATCCTCTCTCCTGCTGTCTGTCTACGGCTCTCTCCTCTCTCCTGCTGTCTGTCTACGGCTCTATCCTCTCTCCTGCTGTCTGTCTACGGCTCTCTCCCCCATCCTGCTGTCTGTCTACTGCTCTCTCCGTCCTCCTGCTGTCTGTCTACTGCTCTCTCCTCCCTCCTCTCTCCTGTTGTCTGTCTACTGCTCTCTTCTCCCTCCTCTCTCCTGCTGTCTGTCTACTGCTCTCTCCTCCCTCCTGCTCTGTCTACTGCTCTCTCCTCCCTCCTCTCTCTTGCTGTCTGTCTACTGCTCTCTCCTCTCTCCTGCTGTCTGTCTACTGCTCTCTCCTCCCTCCTGCTCTGTCTACTGCTCTCTCCTCTCTCCTGCTGTCTGTCTACTGCTCTCTCCTCTCTCCTGCTGTCTGTCTACTGCTCTCTCCTCTCTCCTGCTGTCTGTCT
Source organism: Oncorhynchus mykiss (assembly GCF_057628025.1). NCBI lineage: Eukaryota > Metazoa > Chordata > Actinopteri > Salmoniformes > Salmonidae > Oncorhynchus > Oncorhynchus mykiss. The sequence continues at coordinate 14,891,366 of NC_143047.1, forward strand.
ACTGCTCTCTCCTCTCTCCTGCTGTCTGTCTACTGCTCTCTCCTCTCTCCTGCTGTCTGTTTACTGCTCTCTACTCTCTCCTGCTGTCTGTCTACTGCTCTCTCCTCTCTCTTGCTGTCTGTCTACTGCTCTCTCCTCTCTCCTGCTGTCTGTCTACTGCTCTCTCCTCTCTCCTGCTGTCTGTCTACTGCTCTCTCCTCTCTCCTGCTGTCTGTCTACTGCTCTCTCCTCTCTCCTGCTGTCTGTCTACTGCTCTCTCCTCTCTCCTGCTGTCTGTCTACTGCTCTCTCCTCTCTCCTGCTGTCTGTCTACTGCTCTCTCCTCTCTCCTGCTGTCTGTCTACTGCTCTCTCCTCTCTCCTGCTGTCTGTCTACTGCTCTCTCCTCTCTCCTGCTGTCTGTCTACTGCTCTCTCCTCTCTCCTGCTGTCTGTCTACTGCTCTCTCCTCTCTCCTGCTGTCTGTCTACTGCTCTCTCCTCTCTCCTGCTGTCTGTCTACGGCTCTATCCTCTCTCCTGCTGTCTGTCTACTGCTCTCTCCTCTCTCCTGCTGTCTGTTTACTGCTCTCTACTCTCTCCTGCTGTCTGTCTACGGCTCTATCCTCTCTCCTGCTGTCTGTCTACTGCTCTCTCCTGCTGTCTGTCTACTGCTCTCTACTCTCTCCTGCTGTCTGTCTACTGCTCTCTCCTCTCTCCTGCTGTCTGTTTACTGCTCTCTACTCTCTCCTGCTGTCTGTCTACGGCTCTATCCTCTCTCCTGCTGTCTGTCTACTGCTCTCTCCTCTCTCCTGCTGTCTGTCTACTGCTCTCTCCTCTCTCCTGCTGTCTGTCTACGTCTATCTCCTCTCTCCTGCTGTCTGTCTACTGCTCTCTACTCTCTCCTGCTGTCTGTCTACTGCTCTCTCCTCTCTCCTGCTGTCTGTCTACTGCTCTCTCCTCTCTCCTGCTGTCTGTCTACGGCTCTATCCTCTCTCCTGCTGTCTGTCTACTGCTCTTTCTCTCTCCTGCTGTCTGTCTACTGCTCTATCCTCTCTCCTGCTGTCGGTCTACGGCTCTATCCTCTCTCCTGCTGTCTGTCTACTGCTCTCTCCTCTCTCCTGCTGTCTGTCTACTGCTCTCTCCTCTCTCCTGCTGTCTGTCTACAGCTCTATCCTCTCTCCTGCTGTCTGTCTACTGCTCTATCCTCTCTCCTGCTGTCTGTCTACTGCTCTCTCCTCTCTCCTGCTGTCTGTCTACTGCTCTATCCTCTCTCCTGCTGTCTGTCTACGGCTCTCTCCTCTCTCCTGCTGTCTGTCTACGGCTCTATCCTCTCTCCTGCTGTCTGTCTACGGCTCTCTCCTCTCTCCTGCTGTCTGTCTACTGCTCTCTCCTCTCTCCTGCTGTCTGCCTACTGCTCTATCCTCTCTCCTGCTATCTGTCTACTGCTCTCTCCTCTCTCCTGCTGTCTGTCTACTGCTCTCTCCTCTCTCCTGCTGTCTGTCTACTGCTCTCTCCTCTCTCCTGCTGTCTGTCTACGGCTCTATCCTCTCTCCTGCTGTCTGTCTACTGCTCTCTCCTCTCTCCTGCTGTCTGTCTACTGCTCTCTCCTCTCTCCTGCTGTCTGTCTACTGCTCTCTCCTCTCTCCTGCTGTCTGTCTACTGCTCTCTCCTCTCTCCTGCTGTCTGTCTACGGCTCTATCCTCTCTCCTGCTGTCTGTCTACTGCTCTATCCTCTCTCCTGCTGTCTGTCTACTGCTCTCTCCTCTCTCCTGCTGTCTGTCTACTGCTCTATCCTCTCTCCTGCTGTCTGTCTACGGCTCTCTCCTCTCTCCTGCTGTCTGTCTACGGCTCTATCCTCTCTCCTGCTGTCTGTCTACGGCTCTCTCCTCTCTCCTGCTGTCTGTCTACTGCTCTCTCCTCTCTCCTGCTGTCTGCCTACTGCTCTATCCTCTCTCCTGCTGTCTGTCTACGGCTCTCTCCTCTCTCCTGCTGTCTGTCTACTGCTCTCTCCTCTCTCCTGCTGTATGTCTACTGCTCTCTCCTCTCTCCTGCTGTCTGTCTACGGCTCTATCCTCTCTCCTGCTGTCTGTCTACTGCTCTCTCCTCTCTCCTCTCTCCTGCTGTCTGTCTACTGCTCTCTCCTCTCTCCTGCTGTCTGTCTACTGCTCTCTCCTCTCTCCTGCTGTCTGTCTACTGCTCTCTCCTCTCTCCTGCTGTCTGTCTACGGCTCTATCCTCTCTCCTGCTGTCTGTCTACTGGTCTCTCCTCTCTCCTGCTGTCTGTCTACTGGTCTCTCCTCTCTCCTGCTGTCTGTCTACTGCTCTCTCCTCTCTCCTGCTGTCTGTCTACGGCTCTATCCTCTCTCCTGCTGTCTGTCTACTGCTCTCTCCTCTCTCCTGCTGTCTGTCTACTGCTCTCTCCTCTCTCCTGCTGTCTGTCTACTGCTCTCTCCTCTCTCCTGCTGTCTGTCTACTGCTCTCTCCTCTCTCCTGCTGTCTGTCTACGGCTCTATCCTCTCTCCTGCTGTCTGTCTACTGGTCTCTCCTCTCTCCTGCTGTCTGTCTACTGGTCTCTCCTCTCTCCTGCTGTCTGTCTACTGCTCTATCCTCTCTCCTGCTGTCTGTCTACTGCTCTCTCCTCTCTCCTGCTGTCTCCTGTTTTTTCATTCGCTACCTCTTACTCTTTTCTTTTTTCTCTCCCCTGCTATCTCCTTCTCCTTTTAGCTCCCTCCTTCCTTCCCTCCCTCCCTTTCCTTCCCTCCCTCCCTTTCCTTCCCTCCCTCCCTTTCCTTCCCTCCCTCCCTTTCTCCTTTCACAGAAAGGGCACAAGGGAAGAGAAGCTAGAGGAGGGGTAACTCTGGAAGAGAAGCTGTAGTCAGCCCTGGGGGAGCCAGCCTCCCCTCCCCAGCACAGCCACCTGGTGCCCCATACAGTCTACACCCACCACTCCATAACACACAGAACACTCGACCTACTGTAGATACCACACTCCCTACTGTTCTGTATCATCTCTACCACACGCTGAGGACAGCCATCCCATTAACCTCAGTAAAATAACATAAGTCACGTAGAGAGCTAATGCATGTAAGCAGGTGACAGTAGAGCATGTACTGATTGAACCAGTTCACCTGAGGCAGAGCAGTATTGTGTGTTCCAGTGGTGTGTTAGAGACGGTGCTACCCACGAACCTGTGGTCCTGCGGATGTGGAGCACGTAGCCGATGATCTCCTGAGTGTCCTGGGCAGACTCCTTCCAGGACACCTGGATGGCGTTGGGTGAGAGGGCCTCGGCCCGCACCACACTGGGCATCCCTGGCAGGCCGTCTGCCCACAGCACGGTGAGACGGGCACTGGCCTGGGTGGAGCCGGCGCTGTTCTCAGCGATGCACTGGTAGATGGCTTCGTCCTCCTGACTGATGCCATAGATGGTCAGCGTGCTTGAGGAAGAATAGGGGGGGGAAGAGGAGGATGAGGTGGAGGGAAGAAGGAGGGGTAAAAGAGGAGGGAGGAAAGTAGACACAGGAAAGACGTGAGTCTCTGGTTTGCAGCGAGAAGGATTAGGATATTATTGGGTAGTGCAGAGAAAGCAAACAGAAAGCTCTCAGAGATGATTATTGATTTCAAAGATGACTGTATTGTGCGTGCGGTGGCATTTTCTGAGCAAAACAAAGCCGGCAGAAGCTGACAAGGGCTTTGTTTAAAAACTCTCACAGCGGGCAGTCAAGCAAACAATAGAAAACTGTATGAAATCCTTCTGTGTAGCATCTGAATCAAAGTCTTATTTACAGCAGTGGTAGGGCATTTCTGTTAGCCGGTTCCTGTTTGTGTCAGTCCTGAGCAGATACATTGTCACTACAGAATGAGCCTGCTGGATGTGGCATCGTAATACGACAGGTAATAAACACAACAATCAAAACAAAAACAAGCACTGTCTGTGTACAGTAGGATTGTGTGTGTGTGTGTGTGTGTAGATGTGAATGGTGCCTTACTGTATCTTCCAAGAATAAAAATGCTAATCCTCCCCCCTTTTCCCTATTTACCTCCCTCCCTCCCTCGTTACTTGAGGATGGGATGGAGATGGGGGCGCACACCGTACTCCCCCCGTTTTCAATTTTTCTCGCTCCACCCTTCTTCCCCTCTGCCTCTCTTCCAATCCCTCCTTCCTCCCTCTATCTGCCGCTGCTGGAGGATGGCTTGATGGGGTGTGTGTGCGTGTGTGTGTGTAGGATGGGTTGATGGTGTGTGAGGGGTGGAGGGCATAGGGGGTGAATTATTAGAGCCGAATACATAATCATCCGCTCTTCTCCTCTTAATCCTGAGGGGATGAGAAAATAAAAGATTTAACACGGAGGAGCATAATATGGAAATGAACCCCTCCAGCATATTGCATTTTTTGGGGGGATAGACACTGACAGCTAGTGTGAGGAGTGCGTTTTTGAAAAGCTTCAAGGTGGGAGTGTAAGATCAATGACTGTTGCAAATAAATGGAGGATTTAATTTTTTTTTTTTTTATGCTTTATGCATTTCTCACATTGTGCCTGCGGATTAGGTCTGCTATTCTACAGAAAGGCCTCAGACACGAACTTCAATCTATCTCCTCTCTCCATATCATTGTCTGTCGGACTCCAGTTGACTTAGATATGTCGGCAGCTGTTTAAACGGGCTGGTGGTGTCCCCACAGACAGTTGGGCCACATCCGTCTTCACTACCTTCCCAGGGCACCTCTCTGAAACAGGGAAGTCCAGGAGTCAGGGACCAGTTTGTTCATGCTGTAGGCGTGTGGTCTCTGAGAACTGTGGGTGTTCTATCGGGTTTTCCGATTCAAAGTCGTTGTCAAGACTGAAGGGACACACAACATGAACATAAGGACAAGATCATAGTGTACCTTTAAGGTCGCTGGTTTGAATCCCCGAGCCGACTAGATTAAATGTCGCTGGTTAAGGTCGCTGGTTTGAATCCCCGACTAGCCGACTAGACTTAAATGTAAATGCCTATACTGTACTCCGCACAATAGAACCCCACAGTGGAGGTGTCATAATACCCATAAAACCTAGCGGTCAAACAAGGAAATGGTTCCAATAGTTTTTCCCATAGGGGATTTTAGAAACACTTAAAATAAGGGCTGTGTTTCGTGTAGGTTTACCCTGGTGTGACGTTTGGATAACCATGTCAATCTCTCTCGGACAAGGTGACTTTTATCAATATATTCAGCTCTCAGATTTGAACATGAAATTAGCATCAAAGTAGACAGCATGCAAGATTACAAATCCCGGCAAGATCCTGCACGACATCTCTACCTGGCATGTTTGCTAACAGGTCAATTTAAAAAAACACAGCCAATTTATTAATTACTACATTTTGCTAACATTAGATAGTTAATCCAGAGATTCTTACCTTGCCTCGATTTGTCAGTCTCGTCCAGATCATCATGGCATTTGCAGTTCTTTATGATAGCCACATTAGCAGCTAATTCGCATTTAATTTGTTGGGGGTAAATACAGTCCCCTTGTCCGGGAGAGTTTTGCACGTTTATCAAAACATCACACCAGGGCAAGCTTGCATGAAACACGGCCCTTATTTTAAAATCCCCTATGGGAAAAATGAATGGTGGAAAAACGATTGGAACCATTTCCCTGTTTGACCGCTAGGTTTTATGGGTATTATGATTCATATTATAGTACTATATGAGAAACCATGAGGAAAGAGAATTTAGTCCAGTTTAATTACAGAAGTAAAGGACAGTGACTTTATATACCTGACGTTTCACAAGTGAAGGGGCAGAGGGGACTGGTGTTGGTCTTACAGTTCAATGAACATTATACTGTATGAAGTATGATGAGTGGATCATTCGATTACCTTTTAATAATTGATGGTATATGAATGAGCGGCTTCAGTGGTCCACTGGTTTCAGTGGAGAGAGAGATTGAAAGAGAGAGACAAAGAGAGAGAGAGAGAGAGAGAGAGAGAGAGAGAGAGAGAGAGAGAGAGAGAGAGACAAAGAGAGAGAGAGAGAGAGAGACAAAGAGAGAGAGAGAGAGAGAGAGAGAGAGAGAGAGAGGGAGAGAGAGAGCGAGAGAGAGAGAGAGAGAGCGAGAGAGAGAGAGAGAGAGAGAGACAGAGAGGGCCATTATTCCAGAGAGGATAGCAACCTAGTCCAGTCTGCCAGGTGAAATCAATCTCACCGGTCCTGTCTAGTTTCACTCTCCTGATGGGTCATGGCTAGAAAGAATGCATTTTTTTGCATTTTATTTTAGCTCACCTTAACCCTTTTCCCCGCGTGAACCTAATTCTCCTAACCTGCTATGTAAGTTGTCCTAACCTGCTGCGTAAGTTGTCCTAGCCTGCTATGTAAGTTGTCCTAGCCTGCTACGTAAGTTGTCCTAGCCTGCTGCGTAAGTTGTCCTAGCCTGCTGGGTAAGTTGTCCTAGCCTGCTGGGTAAGTTGTCCTAGCCTGCTGGGTAAGTTGTCCTAGCCTGCTGGGTAAGTTGTCCTAGCCTGCTGCGTAAGTTGTCCTAGCCTGCTGCGTAAGTTATCCTAGCCTGCTGCGTAAGTTGTCCTAGCCTGCTGGGTAAGTTGTCCTAGCCTGCTGCGTAAGTTGTCCTAGCCTGCTGCGTAAGTTGTCCTAGCCTGCTGCGTAAGTTGTCCTAGCCTGCTGCGTAAGTTGTCCTAACCTGCTGCGTAAGTTGTCCTAGCCTGCTGCGTAAGTTGTCCTAGCCTGCTGCGTAAGTTGTCCTAACCTGCTGCGTAAGTTGTCCTAGCCTGCTGCGTAAGTTGTCCTAGCCTGCTGCGTAAGTTGTCCTAGCCTGCTGCGTAAGTTGTCCTAGCCTGCTGCGTAAGTTGTCCTAGCCTGCTGCGTAAGTTGTCCTAGCCTGCTGCGTAAGTTATCCTAGCCTGCTGCGTAAGTTGTCCTAGCCTGCTGCGTAAGTTGTCCTAGCCTGCTGCGTAAGTTGTCCTAACCTGCTGCGTAAGTTGTCCTAACCTGCTGCGTAAGTTGTCCTAACCTGCTGCGTAAGTTGTCCTAGCCTGCTACGTAAGTTGTCCTAGCCTGCTGCGTAAGTTGTCCTAGCCTGCTGCGTAAGTTATCCTAGCCTGCTGCGTAAGTTGTCCTAGCCTGCTACGTAAGTTGTCCTAGCCTGCTGCGTAAGTTGTCCTAGCCTGCTGCGTAAGTTGTCCTAGCCTGCTGCGTAAGTTGTCCTAGCCTGCTGCGTAAGTTGTCCTAGCCTGCTGCGTAAGTTGTCCTAACCTGCTGGGTAAGTTGTCCTAGCCTGCTGCGTAAGTTGTCCTAGCCTGCTGGGTAAGTTGTCCTAACCTGCTGCGTAAGTTGTCCTAGCCTGCTGCGTAAGTTGTCCTAGCCTGCTGCGTAAGTTGTCCTAACCTGCTGCGTAAGTTGTCCTAGCCTGCTGCGTAAGTTGTCCTAGCCTGCTGGGTAAGTTGTCCTAGCCTGCTGGGTAAGTTGTCCTAGCCTGCTACGAAAAGTCAAATCTGACACAAGCTGTATGCTTTCTAGTCAAAACCCTCCTGAGGCACATCGTCCTTCTCCTTCTCCAAAAGGGGGCGCCGGACATTTGACCGGCAACATTTTAATTCACCGGACATTAGAGACATTTACATCCCAAGGATCCCGGATTGCACGGACCCAATTGAATCTCGACTTACATAGTACAAGCAATGAGGGAAAGGTAGGTAGCTGTATTAGCTATTTAAAAAAAAAAATATATATGAATTTCAGCACCGCAATTGTTTAGGACAAACATAAGTACAGGTAAGCGTTTTCAGAATCTAATGTTTACATACTGTTTAACCGTCTTCATATGTATATACTGTATTCTAATCAAGGCTCATATAACTACTGCTGTACACAAATGTTCTATTCATATACTGCCCATAACGTCTATAGACACCATCACACTGTACATATATATTTAGATTCCAGACGCCGACATGGCTTGTTCTATTATTTATATATTTCTTAATTCCTTTCTTTTCATTTTTTGAATTTGCCTGTGTTGTTTTGTTTTGTTAGGTATTACTGCGCTGTTGAAGCTAGGAACATATGCATTTCGCTACACCCGCGACAGCATCTGCAAAATATGTGTACGCGACAAATAAAATATCATTGAATTTCATTTGAATTGACATTTTTACTAGAATCAGTGTTGTTGCTAGAAAATCCCACGACCATATTAGAGAACAGTTGAGCACTCAGCTAGCAAAATTCCTGCCTCTCTTCCCAGAGACCTTTTGCTTTGAGGGTGGATGTGTCTGAGACCAGACTTATAACGTGACTCCTGTGCTGAACTCTCTTCAGCAGTTCCGACTACCAACCACTGGGCAGGCAGGCAGACTGAGGAACCGGATGCTGCTGCTCTCTGGGTTTGTGTCAATCATCTGACAGATCCCACAGAGAGTCTTTGACTGGAGGAAGAAAGAATCTATAGCTACTGCAGTCAGAGGAACAATGGCATCACACAGGAGGACAACCAACGCACAAAGGCTTTGAAGAGAGAGCGAGAGAGAAACTGAGAGAAAGAGCTCCCGGAAAGAGAGCGAGTGAGAGAGAAAAGCATTCCTGATAAAGGGATAAAAAAATGAAGAGAGAGAGAGAGCATCTTAGAAACAGAAAGAGAGAGCGTGAGTCAGTGTTTTGGGCAGAGTGTGTGTGTGAGTGGGGAAGAAAAGATCTGTGTTTGGGCCATCTGCCTGGCCTTGCTGTCATGACAGACCGGCAGGTTGGCAGCATCATTTACTCATCAGTTCAAGGCCACTTCACCGATTGATGGATCCCCCCAGTCTGGGTGAGGGGGCTGGAACTGGGTAGGCTCACTGGACTGGGGATGGGGCTAGGGTAGGCTCACTGGGCTGGGGCAGGCTCACTGGACTGGGGATGGGGCTAGGGTAGGCTCACTGGGCTGGGGCTGGGGTAGGCTCACTGGGTTGGGGCTGGGACTAGGGTAGGCTTACTAGGCTGAGGCTAGGGTGGGCTCACTGGGCTGGGGCTAGGGTAGGCTCACTGGGCTGGGGCTGGGACTAGGGTAGGCATACTAGGCTGGGGCTAGGGTGGGCTCACTGGGTTGGGGCTAGGGCAGGCTCACTGGGCTGGGGCTGAGGCAAGGGTGGGCTCACTGAGCTGAGTATAGGGTAGCCTCACTGGGCTGGGGCTGAGGCTAGGGTGGGCTCACTGGGCTGGGGCTGAGGCTAGGGTGGGCTCACTTGGCTGGGGCTAGGGTAGGCTCACTGGGCTGGGGCTAGGGTAGGCTCACTGGGCTGGGGCTGAGGCTAGGGGGGGCTGACTGGGCTGAGGCTGGGACTAGGGTAGGCTCACTTGGCTGGGGCTGAGGCTAGGGTAGGCTCACGGGGCTGGGGCTGTGGCTAGGGTAGGCTCACAGGGCTGGGGCTGTGGCTAGGGTGGGCTCACTGGGCTAGGGATAGGAAGCTGTGCGGGCTAACTGGGCTCAGTGGGCTGGGGGCGTGGGAGGTTTCTGTTGTTCAGCCACTGGGGCCGAGTTTGCAATGTTGTCACTGAACGAAGGCCTGTGAAAGGCTAAACTAGAGAGAGGGAGGGAGGGAGGAAAAAAGGAGGGAACAGGGAGAGAGGGGAGGGGGGAGAGCAGGGGCTTTGAAGAGGGAGGAGCAATGAGCTGTCTCACGGAAAGCCCACGGAAATGACTGATTGCAGGCAGGGTTAGAGGTCAAGGCCAATGCCCAGGTCCCAGCTCGCTGGAATCACAAAACGGGGCTTCCACAGAATGAAAACAGGAAAAAAAGGAAAACATAGTTCCCTTTTAACAGGTTCAGCTACACACAAAAAAAATATGCAGCCCAGTGGAATATTCCTAGAGGGAGTAGGACACATCTCTTCACTGAAACTTACTCACACAAATAAATCATAGAAGTCTTCAATCCCCATAAAAACATAGGAGAAGATTAGTCTCGCCCTCAGTTTACAGTCAACCCTCACAAGTCAAAACTATTCCACAAATCATGCCATTTCTACAACATTTACTACTGTAGGCTGACATTCTACCCAGATTCAAATGTTACTCTGCAATTTCAATTCACTGCCTGACTGTGTTTGATACCTACTGGTTCAGATGATCCTGACTACGTCAGGGATGGGCCAGGCTGGTTTAGATATTCCTATTAACAGTCCTTTCATATGTGTCGTACTCCCCTGAAAACGGACAGGGCAGCACATTCTGAGGCCATGATTCTGATGGAGGTCAGCTAAGCATCTTCATTACCGGGGTAATGGTGTTTCATGTTTAAGGAACAGCCCGTGACCACCCCTGAGTGCCCTGCGTGAGAAGAACATCAACTCTCTGCCCTTCTACGTCAACCAACCAACATCCCGCACGCACGCACGCACGCACACACGCACACACACACACACACACACAGTAAGTAAAGTCCCTGGTCAAAACAATATAATCATACTGTTATATTTGCATTAGCTGCCAATCTGAATTTATTGTGACACCATCTTAGCTCACACAGAGTTCACACCAGTCAGACTGTCACAGTGTGTAATTGGTTACAGCGTGCTGCAGGGAGACAGTCTAAAGGGCAACGCACAGGAGAATTTGCATGTTTGATATGTGTGTGTATGTATGCATGTGAATGTGTGTGTGTGCGTACGTGTGTTCCTTGATTGATGTGTGTGCATGCACGTGAGTAAAATACACAATCGATCCCCATTCTTTCTTATCCTATCCTCTCTGGCAGGTCAGCAGCATGAGAGAAAGCTGTAGGGAACAATGTGCAGTATGTGCATGTCTCTGGTGTTGTCCCTTCCATTTGCAGGAACAGACATGCACACACCAGGGTTTCCGTTAGGAACATGTTGCGCCGGACAACGTGACCGGGAAGATTTTAATTTACTGGCCATTTGAGAAATTTACCGGACCCATATGAATTGGTTGTGTAACCAATTAGGGTGTCTACCCACTGTGCTCAGAACGAAATAAATCACATTTAGATTATGGTAATTCATCTGAACAGAACATGCGACTCCTGTAATGAACAATCCAGTAAAATATTTGCCAAAATGCAATTAGTGGGAAAACACCATTCTAAACAGTTCACCTGATGAGAGCTGTTCCATATGTGACAGGAATGAAAATCTCAGTTAGAAACTTAGAGGGGGAATCTAATAACAACATCCAGGATGGGTTGTTAATATGACTAGGATTGGTCCTTTGGTTTCTCAACAATGAAAGAAAGTTGATATGAAAACCAATAGAACAGCAGAGAAATGCTGGTTAATGACAGCAGGAAGTCTTTAGAAAATAATTGCCTCCACGTTTCGATGGTTGGATTTTGGCGAGGCTACTTTGAAGCAAGGTAAGACATTTCTCATTTGAAGTAAACCGTTCAGGCTTCAAACTATTAAGTATATGTTTTCAAAATTCATACTGCCTCCAGCTCACACTGCAAAGTAGTGGGTGGTGTGTTGATAGCCTGCCTACCGTTACACGCACGGATTGCAATAAGATGTTTTTTCATTTCCCAGCACATTTAAACCAATACGTTTCCTCACACACACACACGCACACACACGCGCACACACACACACGCACACACGCACACACACACACACACACTGCTAGGGATGGTGGAACATTCTAATTAAAGTCTCACACTGCTAGGTAATCATGCACAGAGGCAGACCTCCAATATCAGATACAAGATATCTATATAACAGCAGAAACAGTGAGCTGGAGGGGCATATCATTACCTCTGCCTTGCACCTGTAGGGAAGACTGGGGCCTGTTGAATGTGGTTGTCTATCCTTTCATTCCCTCCTCCATAGGAATGGAAAACAGCAGGATCTGCTGTGACGACAACAGAAAATAGGGGCTACTTGGGCTTGAACTGGGCTTGAACTGGGCTTGAACTGGGGCTTGAACTGGGGCTTGAACTGGGCTTGAACTGGGCTTGAACTGGGCCTGCATTGCTCGCCCAACCAAGAGAGTGAGTTCTGTAGACTGTTCTGTAGAACTAATACTGTAGCGCACCAGATGGAGACGTACGATGGGCTGTAGGAATGTATCAGAATAGCAATGAGGTAAGCTACCAGCCTCGCACCCAAACACTTACCTCACAACAGTAAGTTAGGATGCCACATAAAGTTATGTTCCATATATGACTGGGCTGGCTACATTTCGTGCTCGGCTACCTCAGTTTATCAGCCAATTAGCTAATGCTGGTGCTGGAACTCTAGCCTCCATACTAAACCAGTCCCAGCGTAGTGGGTGTGATGCATGAGAGGCTCCAGAGAGATGCAGAGCAGTGTCAGGTGGAGGTCTATCACTAGGCTGCCCTCTAACCCCTCTCCATCTCTCTTTCTCTCCATCACTCTTTCCCTACAACACAGTCTGCTTCAGCCATCCAACTCCAGCGCCTAATGTGCGCGCTCGCTCTCTCTCTCTCTCTGCCTGGCCCTCTCTCTCTCTCTCTCTCTGCCTGGCCCTCTCTCGCTCTGCCTGGCCCTCTCTCTCTCTACCTGGCTCTCTCTCTCTCTGCCTGGCCCCTCCCTCTCTGTCTGGCCCTTTCTCTCTCTGCCTGGCCCTCTCTATCTCTGCCTGGCCCTCTCTCTCTCTGCCTGGCCCTCTCTCTCTCTGCCTGGCCCTCTCTCTCTCTGCCTGGCCCTCTCTCTCTCTGCCTGGCCCTCTCTCTCTCTGCCTGGCCCTCTCTCTCTCTGCCTCGGCCTCTCTCTCTCTCTCTCTATCTCTATGACTGGTAGAGGAGAACAGTGTGTCTGAGTGATGGTAGTGCCTCGGCCTCTCTCTCTATCTCTGTGACTGGTAGAGGGGAACAGTGTGTCTGAGTGATGGTAGTGCCTCTCTCTCTCTATCTCTGTGACTGGTAGAGGAGAACAGTGTGTCTGAGTGATGGTAGTGCCTCGGCCTCTCTATCTCTGTGACTGGTAGAGGAGAACAGTGTGTCTGAGTGATGGTAGTGCCTCGGCCTCTCTCTATCTCTGTGACTGGTAGAGGAGAACAGTGTGTCTGAGTGATGGTAGTGACTCGGCCTCTCTCTCTCTATCTCTGTGACTGGTAGAGGGGAGCAGTGTGTCTGAGTGATGGTAGTACCTCTCTCTCTCTCTCTCTCTCTCTCTCTCTCTCTCTCTATGACTGGTAGAGGGGAACAGTGTGTCTGAGTGATGGTAGTGCCTCGGCCTCTCTCTCTCTCTCTCTCTATCTCTGTGACTGGTAGAGGAGAACAGTGTGTCTGAGTGATGGTAGTGCCTCGGCCTCTCTCTCTCTCTCTCTCTCTCTCTCTCTCTATCTCTGTGACTGGTAGAGGAGAACAGTGTGTCTGAGTGATGGTAGTGCCTCAGCCTCTCTCTCCCCATGTACCACTAGGTCTGGAACACCTGCATCATTTACATGAACTTCACTGTCCCACTTTATTGATTTTCTTGTGCATAAGTAATGTAATCACTTCACCATCCGTTGCATTTATAAATATTAACACACACGGATTCTCACTCTTGCAAAACACAGCTGGTGTACAGCACTGAACTTATCATGCATAATAAACCTGTATATAGAACAGAATTTCTTTCATTTCCCACAGCCAGAAACGCACCTAACCTATAAATCTTTCAAAGGCTGACAGTTAGAATGTATGCATAATACGATCTCCCCTGTCTGTTCGAACAAATATAGATCTGCCTCATATGTAATGACACACTATATTCTTTGTGTTATGGGCTCTGGTCAAAAGCAGTGCACTGTATAGGGAATAGGTGCTGTGAAATCTTCAACTGGAAAACATCCAAACACATGCAGGACATTGACAGAATACCTTGAAAAGTATGTGCACCAAATTCAGGACAACCATCCGAGCATCCAGTCACCTGAGATATTACTGAGCTATAACTCCAAGCTATGTTTGGAGTCTACTCTTTGACCTGAATGAGAAGCATTCTGACACCGGCCACCTGGCTGTCTGGCTCCGTGTTTAACGGTTCTGGGGAAACACCGGTGGTGACAACCACTCAGGACAATAAAACAGCAAAGCTCCAAATACAGTAGCAGACTTGAATCATTATCACCACACAGAGCCACTCTCCTAGACCTGGAGCGAGGCCAGTCCCAGGCTCATTACAACCCTCCCGTCTCTCCCTGCCTGCCCCAACCCGCCCAACACAACACTAAACACAGTAACCTGGTCTCGTCATCGCTCTTATGGAGAATGTTAAATGACACAATACACTGGCCGGCCCTTCTGTTCTGTTCCTGGAAATTCCACCGGACAGCCTTGGGAGCCGGTCCAGCAGTGATTCGATAGATACCCTCGTAATGTAATGTCACAGCTCCATTTAAAACAAGACAGTGTATCTCTTGGCAGACATCTTGGCCAGCTGTTTCATTAGCGCAGTAGATCAGAAATAATGGAGCGTTTGATTACGCCGACGACACTGCCAGCCATGCACATATGGCATGTAGCTTTGTTACAGTGGATGGATGGCTGCATGCATGAACGGATATAGTGTTATTACCATACAGAATGAGTACAGTCCCTGTTGCTTTCAGCACACAATTCAATAGAACACACTTAGTATGTGTATCTCCATGGCTGTACGTTAACTCACGTGTTGTTGTTCCTGAGCTTGACGTGCCCTCCAGGCTCCAGGATCTGCCCGTTCTTCAGCCAGGTGAGCTGGGGCACAGGGTCGCCCTGCGCCTGGCAGGTGAAGATAGCAGTGGTGCCCACCGGCCGGGAGATGGACTGGGGAGGCTGCACAAACTCTGCCGGGGCTGTGGCAGACGCAGAGGAAAGAGAAAGACAGATAGTGAGCTACTTACTAACTGAATATAAAGTGCCTTGCTACACAGATACAGTAACCTGCTGACAGGGTCTTTCTCATTCCCCATACTATGCTGCACAACAACTATGATTTTTCACCAGTGGTCAGAAAACATAAGCTACCAAGGTATTTTGAAAAAGCAGGAAGCTCCCAGAGACTTCTAGAGGGAATTATAAAAGGGGAGAGAGGAGTAAAGGCGTATTATCCTGGGCTTAATCCAGCCTAATCACATTGATCAGAATTAGATTGTGTGTGGGGGAGGGGGATTAGAGACAGAGTTTAGCATAACAATTATTAGCTGAGGATCAGATTATCGTCATTGGAACTGAGAAGCAGATCTAGGAACACAAAAAGGGAGGAGGAGGAGGAAGAGGAAGAGGAGAGAACAGGGAATCTATTCACAAATGCAGAATAACTGGTATAGAACACAAACTGAGTGAAAGGCAATGCAGTGCAGATAGAGTATCTTTCCCGAAAGTCTTTCAGTGTTGCACAATTTCACAGCTACTGACCTTCAGCCTCCAGCCAATGATCCCCCCCTCCCTCCCTCCCTCCCTCCCTCCCTAGGAGTCATTCTTTCCCTCCTCTCTTTGAGCTATGAGCCATGCTCCGTTTGCGCTAATTGACACAAAGCTACAGGTAATGCAAATCTCTATTACCTCTTAATTAAACAGTGTTTAGTTTCGCCTCAAATGTGTGATTACACTCCTCCGGATCTGATCAGAGCTGTTTGTTGTTATTGCTGTTGCTATTTCTGTTGGGGTAATTATCTCCCCTCATTATTCATAGCTACAGGTATTATTAGCCACATCAATATTTTCATATATGAAAGGAGTTATTTTCATAATAACTTCCTAGTGAGTGGGAAGACAATTAGACCGCAATTAGGGTCGTAATTTAGAATGAGATCATTCCCACAATCAGCAACTGTTTTCCCTTCAGCAGGTGTATTTGCCAGTCAGCTATCCTTCTGGTTCTAATCTTTCTATCTCAAATCAAATCAAAGTTTATTTGTCACGTGCGCCAAATACAACAGGTATTTACAGTGAAATGCTTACTTACAGGCTCTAACCAAAAGTGCAAAAAAGGTATTAGGTGAACAATAGGTAGGTAAAGAAATAAAACAGCAGTAAAAAGACAGGCTATATACAGTAGCGAGGCTATAAAAGTAGCCAGGCTACATACAGACACCTGTTAGTCAGACTGATTGAGGTAGTATGTACATGTAGATATGGTTAAAGTGACTATGCATATATGATGAACAGAGAGTAGCAGTAGTGTAAAAGAGGGGTTGGCGGGTGGTGGGTAGCGGGACACAATGCAGATAGCCCGGTTAGCCAATATAGCAGCCCCCCCCCACCCCTATTTTTACGATGCTGCGACACATTAACTATGCAAATAGTCCGGGTAGCCATTTGATTACCTGTTCAGGAGTCTTATGGCTTGGGGGTAAAAACTGTTGAGAAGCCTTTTTGTCCTAGACTTGGCACTCCGGTACCGCTTGCCATGCGGTAGTAGAGAGAACAGTCTATGACTGGGGTGGCTGGGGTCTTTGACAATTTTTAGGGCCTTCCTCTGACACCGCCTGGTGTAGAGGTCCTGGATGGCAGGCAGCTTAACCCCAGTGATCTACTGGGCCGTACGGACTACCCTCTGTAGTGCCTTGCAGTCAGAGGCCGAGCAATTGCCGTACTAGGCAGTGATGCAACCTGTCAGGATGCTCTCGATGTTGCAGCTGTAGAACCTTTTGAGGATCTCAGGACCCATGCCAAATCTTTTTAGTTTCCTGAGGGGAAATAGGTTTTGTCATTCCCTTTTCACGACTGTCTTGGTGTGTTTGGACCATTCTAGTTGGTTGTTGATGTGGGCTCTAAAGGAACTTGAAGCTCTCAACCTGCTCCACTACAGCCCCGTCGATGAGAATGGCATGCTCGGTCCTCCTTTTCCTGTAGTCCACAATCATCTCCTTAGTCTTGGTTACGTTGAGGGATAAGGTTATTATTCTGGCACCACCCGGCCAGGTCTCTGACTTCCTCCCTATAGGCTGTCTTGTCATTGCCGGTGATTAGGCTGTTGTGTCATCTGAAAACGTAATGATGGTGTCGGAGTCGTGCCTGACCATGCAGTCGTGGGTGAACAGGGAGTACTGGAGGGGACTGAGCACGCACCCCTGGGGAGCTCCAATGTTGAGGGTCAGCGTGGCAGTTGTGTTGCTACCTACCCTCACCATATGGGGGCGGCCCATCAGGAAGTCCAGGATCCAGTTGCAGAGGGAGGTGTTTAGTCCCAGGATCCTTAGCTTAGTGATGAGCTTTGAGGGCACTATGGTGTTGAACGCTGAGCTGTAGTCAATTAATAGAATTCTCACATAGGTGTTCCTTTTGTCCAGGTGGGAAAGGGCAGTGTGGAGTGCAATAGAGATTGTATCATCTGTGGATCTGTTTGGGCGGTATGCAAATTGAAGTGGGTCTAGGGTTTCTGGGATAATGGTGTTGATGTGAGCCATTACCAACCCTTCAACCTATACTGTCTTCCTATAAACAAACCCTCCCCTTTCCAGTTCTAGTTATTTAGCATCCTCTATCTAAACTATCTTCCTGTAAACAAAACCTACCCTTTCCAGTTCTAGTAATTTAGCATCCTCTATCTAAACTATCTTCCTGTAAACAAATCCTCCCCTTTCCAGTTATAGTTATTTAGCATCCTCTATCTAAACTATCTTCCTGTAAACAAACCCTCCCTTTTCCAGTTCTAGTAATTTAGCATCCTCTATCTAAACTATCTTCTTGGAAACAAACCCTCCCCTTTCCAGTTCTAGTTATTTAGCATCCTCTATCATAACTATCTTCCTGTAAACAAACCCTCCCCTTTCCAGTTCTAGTTATTTAGCATCCTCTATCTAAACTATCTTCCTGTAAACAAACCCTCCCCTTTCCAGTTCTAGTTATTTAGCATCCTCTATCTAAACTATCTTCCTGTAAACAAACCCTCCCCTTTCCAGTTCTAGTTATTTAGCATCCTCTATCTAAACTATCTTCCTGTAAACAAACCCTCCCCTTTCCAGTTCTAGTTATTTAGCATCCTCTATCTAAACTATCTTCCTGTAAACAAAACCTCCCCTTTCCAGTTCTAGTTATTTAGCATCCTCTATCCATCTAATTCTCATCTTAAGAGAAGAGGTGTTACGATGGTTTTCTAATCTCAGCTATCTCCATACTGTGTCACCCTGTCAGTAAAAGTGTGGGACCTGAAATTCACAACATTCTAGGCACTGTGGTATGATGAGGATTAGGTTGGCTCGACCCTCCTGACCATCTCTCTCTCCAACTCCCTTTTCATTTCTCCATCTCCATCTCTCTCTCTCTCATCTCTCTCTCTCTCTCTCTCTCTCCATCTCTCTCTGTTTGCTCTTTAGAGGCTGTGTGTATGTGAGTAGGGGCTAGAGGGAAGGGCTGGAGGGAGGCAGGGGGATGGTGGGTCAGGGAGAGTACTGATGTGCAATTGTGGTGTGGGTCTGATCAGCACTCTTTCCCCCATTCCCTCTCTATCTTTCGCTCTCCGTCTTTCAACCCTCTCCTCTCTCTCTCTAACCTTCTCTCTTTCCCTCTCCCCCTACTCTCTATTACTCTCTTCCCCAATCTGTCTTTTTCTCTCTCTCTCTCTCTCTCTCTCTCTCTCTCTCTCTCCCCTCACTTTCTCACTCTGAGGTAAATGAAGGGTAGTGCAGTGAGCAGAGGGCCGCTGTGCCAACCATCTGGCCAGGAAGATTACATAAATTCTCTTAAGCAACAGCCTACCTTACTCTGATCAAAACATTCGGCCGGACGGCGGGAGAGAGTCACCTGTATGCTGCTACTCTATGCAGTCACTGAGGCCTTATCACCATAACAACCCTCTCATAGCCAGACAGTCAGTCAGTCATATGTGCCCCGACTGTGAAATACGTCCAGGAGAACATTGCTGCCATGAGAATATGAAGCAATGCTTCTTGAAGGCTGTGTCCACAGCAAGGCTTCAGCCTTTTCGTTTCTTATCATAAAACACATGTATTGTATATCGCACCAGATCGTTAGCTGAGGGCGCGTTCTAGTTTTCACTGATCGATAAAGAAACCATAGACATCGACACATAATCAACAGCATGGCTTTCTTCCATAGCCTTCTATAGCAGGGCCTTGTCTAACAACAGACAGGAAGATTCAATGAAATATTGACTGGGAGCAGTATTGCTATTGGCTGGGGCCAAGGGCAGGGTTCTTTGGTTGATAAGCATGTGAGGAACACGCTGAATGCCTCCTGCTTGGTCGGAAGGCTCTACCCGCACTACTAACCACCTCCAACTGGTAAAAAATGTGTAAGAAAATTGCACAGCGAATGAGACACACACACATTTGTTTTACTAACCTTGTGGGGACCTAAAATTGATTTCCATTCAAAATCACACACATAAACACACCAGTGGAGGCTGGAGGGAGGAGCTATAGGAGGATGGGCTCATCCTCTTATAGCTCCTCCCACCAACCTCCACTGACACACACACACACACACACACACACACACACACTATCCTGAGTGGGTGTGTAACTAAAGGTTCACCTTGGACCACCAGACGTCCCTGAGCGGTTCTGCGTACACGGGTCCCTGGTTTGTTGGCAGCGCAGACGTAGACGCCAGAGTGCTGGACCCCGACATCTGTGATCATCAGGTTCCCTGTACCCAGCACCTGGATGCCCTCCACACCTATCGGACGGCCATCTGAGGAGAGAGGAGAGGAGGAGAAAAGAGAAGAGGAGGAAAGGAAGGGAGGGGAGGAGAGTAGGGAATAGGACAGGAGATTAAATTAGGGAAGGGATAGAGATTCAGAGAAAGAGAGAGAAGAGGAGGAAAGGAGTGAGATAGCAAATTAGCTGAATTAGCTTAGAATAAAAAATAAAAAACACTTTAAATATACTAAAAAAGGCTATAAAAATACCAAGGGAGATAAATGATTGATTAAACATACTATAATGTACACAAAATATTCAACGCTGGAGAAGAGGAGACGCTAAAGGTGACTTTTCCCTTAAGGAAAAGCAAATTTAGTAAATCTGTTTTCTCTGTGAGAGCTTCCCATGTCTGGAATACACTGCCATCAGACACACATAACTGCACCACATATCACACTTTCACAAAAAACATGAAGACATGGCTAAAGGTCAATCAGATTTGTGAACATGGTCCCTAGCTGTGTGTTGCCGCTTTCCATGTTGCCTGTTGTCTGTAGCTTGTGAGGTGTGGAAACACTTTGTTGCTTTTATGGATTTGGTCTTGTTGCTTTTTGTCCTATGTTGCTCTGTGTGTATGCTACGTCTTGCTTGTCCTATGTTGCTCTGTCTGTATGCTACGTCTTGCTTGTCCTATGTTGCTCTGTCTGTATGCTACGTCTTGCTTGTCCTATGTTGCTCTGTCTGTATGCTACGTCTTGCTTGTCCTATGTTGCTCTGTCTGTATGCTACGTCTTGCTTGTCCTATGTTGCTCTGTCTGTATGCTACGTCTTGCTTGTCCTATGTTGCTCTGTCTGTATGCTACGTCTTGCTTGTCCTATGTTGCTCTGTCTGTATGCTACGTCTTGCTTGTCCTATGTTGCTCTGTCTGTATGCTACGTCTTGCTTGTCCTATGTTGCTTTGTCTGTATGCTACGTCTTGCTTGTCCTATGTTGCTCTGTCTGTATGCTACGTCTTGCTTGTCCTATGTTGCTCTGTCTGTATGCTACGTCTTGCTTGTCCTATGTTGCTCTGTCTGTATGCTATGTCTTGCTTGTCCTATGTTGCTCTGTCTGTATGCTACGTCTTGCTTGTCCTATGTTGCTCTGTCTGTATGCTACGTCTTGCTTGTCCTATGTTGCTCTGTCTGTATGCTACGTCTTGCTTGTCCTATGTTGCTCTGTCTGTATGCTACGTCTTGCTTGTCCTATGTTGCTTTGTCTGTATGCTACGTCTTGCTTGTCCTATGTTGCTCTGTCTGTATGCTATGTCTTGCTTGTCCTATGTTGCTCTGTCTGTATGCTACGTCTTGCTTGTCCTATGTTTCTCTGTCTGTATGCTACGTCTTGCTTGTCCTATGCTGCTCTGTGTGTGCTCACTGCTCAATGATTGTCTATATTGTAATTGTTTTTAATAACCTGCCCAGGGACTGAGGTTGAAAATTAGCTGGCTGGCTAAAACCGGCACTTTTACTGAAACGTTGATTAATGTGCACTGTCCCTGTAAAAATAAAATTAAGTCAATAAAATTGCCCCATACCGCTGCAAAACACATTCCACAGTAAATATCAGAGCAGTTCTCACAAGTGTGACAGAGCACGTCTTGTGAGAATCACCATATTCAGTAGAAAGGTGGCAAACGAGGCGAGTGTATTGGGTGAGGGCCAAGGCCACGCCGACACAGTCAGTGACACAGAAGAACTATGTTGCCACGACTTCATTTGGTGTTAGTGTGTGTAATTGTATGTGTGTGTGAGGGGGTCTGTTTTACATCCCCAGTCCCGTCCTCCCCACCCCGCTCTGACAGGCTAGTGACACACACACATACATGCACATGCACACGCACACACACCAGTTTGATCTCACGGTTTGACAAAGCCCTCTACTGCCTTAGGCACACCATGCTTTAAACTGGGGAAATGCCCTGGATAAGCTAGGCTGCCACTCCCCTCTGTCCCTCCATCAAATACCCTGTCCTGCTCTCTGTCTCTTCCTATTTCAATGGCCTTATAATGGGGGTAGGACCAACAAAGACATGGCACAGCCGAAGATATTTCAGTCCCTCTCTATCTTTGTAACATCTGCGTCTTGTGTGTCCCGGCTTAGAGTGTTAAAGGGCTGTGCGGGGGACATGGCCGCTATGCTAAAAGCCTGCAGAGAAAGCAGACTGGCCATCCTCCTCTCCTCACATCTTCAAACAGACAGCTAGCAGACAGCTAGCCAGCCAGCCAGAGACTGGGGCCATATGGCCTGGGCCAGGCCTTTTATAGGAGGACAACACATGTCTCCTCTGTGAGCACTGTGTGCATCTGAGCAGAGCCACCACAAGGAAAGGGAGGGACATTTGGAAACACTCCACAAACCTGGACCTCGACAAGACAATGCACTGTGGGCTGAAGAGAAACACGAGAATGGAAAAAGGTGGACAGTGCATCCAGACAGAGTTCACGAGAATGCCTTCAAAATAGAATATACAAACCTCAGCCCTTTCTGAGTTATTGTAGCTGCAGTGAACAGCACCAACAGTGGGCTGTAGGCTACAGGATTTAGAACATAGGAACCTATTATTCATACGTATTTACAATCCAATTGAAACAGCCTGGTCAGCTATGTCAGCAAGTGGAGTTTCCTATTGACTGTAGTAGAAGCTATGGCTAGAACAGTATAACTTAAACATGCTCCATGGTACTATTAAGTGCAAGCCTCAGGCTCTCAGCCTGACCCTCCGACTCCCAGCCACAGTCCAGTTTCATAACTAAAGGGACTCAGCTAGGAGTGGCTAAACAACTGTGAACCATATAATGGGCGTTATTACCCCTCTACAATAAGCCTGACTCAAGTCGGGCTAGCTGCTGAGTGAACTGTAAAATCAACAGAGTTGGACACAGTTTACAGTTCCTCCATGGCTACCTCTTATCTCTCCAGACACACTCTCTCTCACAGAAACTTGATCTCTCTCTTGCTCTCTATCTGTCTGTGTGTGTGTGTGTGTGTGTGTGTGTGTGTGCGTGTGTGTGTGCTGTCTGAATGGATGCCGCTATCTCTATGTCAGTCTGTAATGTAGTTAGTGTCAAAGCAGGCAGAGAGCCAGCAAAAAGTAGCCCAGAGAGCACCAGTGCTGATGAATGAAAAGCTCCAAACAAACTCTGGCATTAAGGAATGACTGATGTGAATCTATTAAATTCATTATCCAGCTTATCCCCAGGCCGTCACTCCCTGTAATCTAATACACTAAAATCCAGAGGCGTCATGTCCACAAGGAGACGTGCCCCCTCAGATTTGTCCTGTTTTTACATTTTTCAGATGTTAAATTAATAACTTTTTTTTAAAGCCCCCGCTTCATCATCATTATTTATAAAAAAGATCTGTCAGCAGTATTTTGCAGAGGGGACATACTGACTATCACCCCCCATTCTTACCAGATGCACCACAGAGCAAAGATATGCTACGTCAGCGGAGGAGAGAGTCGAGAGAGTGTCGAGTGATTTTAACTGCCGGTGATGGGCAGGACTCGCAGGAGGAATGTTTGTAAATTAATTTGATCAAGCTATGTGGCCTATTGATTCCTTTTTGATGAATAAATAAAACAAAAAATGTTGTTGTTTCTCTGGAATACTAGTCACCTAGCAATTTTATGAAGTTGGCTTTAGCTAGCCCAGATAGGTTCCCAATCTCCCAACCTCATAATTAGCTACCGAGCCATTTCAGGCTATAACTCAAGATAGAGTAGCTTGTATAACTATCTCTGCTGGCTTGCCTACAGGCAAGGTTGCTAGACTTTAGAAAATACTA
The DNA here is from genome assembly GCF_057628025.1 of Oncorhynchus mykiss. Lineage (NCBI taxonomy): Eukaryota > Metazoa > Chordata > Actinopteri > Salmoniformes > Salmonidae > Oncorhynchus > Oncorhynchus mykiss. The sequence continues at coordinate 14,914,690 of NC_143047.1, forward strand.
AAATAGCTTTAATTATTGGGTTATTGTACTATATACCGGTGTGGCAGTTCTAGTAAACAGCTAAGGCATAAAAGTTCTTAACTTCTTCGATATAGGGGGCGCTCTTTTAATTTTTGGATGAAAAACGTTCCCGTTTTAAACAAGATATTTTGTCACGAAAAGATGCTCGACTATGCATATAATTGACAGCTTTGGAAAGAAAACACTCTGATGTTTCCAAACCTGCAAAGATATTGTCTGTGAGTGCCACAGAACTGATGTTACAGGCGAAACCCAGATAAAAAATCTATCAGGAAGTGCCGCATTTTTTGAAACCGCCTCATTTCAATGACTCCTTATATGGCTGTGGAGGAGCTAGGGGTCAGCTTACATTTTCCACGTTTTCCCAAGGTGTCTGCAGCATTGTGACGTATTTGTAAGCATATCATTGGAAGATTGACCATAAGAGACTACATCTACCAGGTGGTCGCTTGGTGTCCTCCGTCGCAATTATTGCGTAATCTCCAGCTGCAGTATTTTTCCTTTTGCCTTTGATGAGAAACCGACTGCCAGGAATGATTTTTCATCTAATAGATTTGTGAAAAACACATTGAGGATTGATTCTAAACAACGTTTGCCATGTTTCTGTCGATATTATGGAGCTAATTTGGAAAAAAGTTTGGCGTTGTGTTGACTGCATTTTCGTTTTTTTTTCTTAGCCAAACGTGATGAACAAAACGGAACTATTTCTCTTACACAAATAATATTTTGGGAAAAAATCTCGTCATTGAAAACATCCGAAGTTCTTCAAAGGTAAATTATTTTATTTGAATGCTTTTCTTGTTTTTGTGAAAATGTTGCCTGCTGAATGCTAGGCTTAATGCTATGCTAGGCTATCAATACTCTTACACAAATGCTTGTGTAGCTTTGGTTAAAGCATATTTTGAAAATCTGAGACGACAGTGTTGTTAACAAAAAGCTAAGCTTGTGTTTCAATATATTTATTTCATTTCATTTGCGATTTTCATGAATAGGAAATGTTGCGTTATGGTAATGAGCTTGAGGCTATGATTACGCTCCCGGATACGGGATTGCTCGACGGTAGAGGTTAAAGCTGCAATATGTAACTTTTAGGGCAACCTGACAAAATTGACATAGAAATGTGAGTAATAGATCTGTCATTTTCATTGAAAGCAAGTCTAAGAAGCGGTTGATCTTTTCTATGTGTGCTATTTCTATGCTTCCCGTTCTTAACCTCTTATGGATCCCTTCACGTGCCAATCCCTTTAGCGGGATCAATTTGACAACATCCAGTGAAATGGCAACGCGCCAAATTCAAACTACAGGAATATCAATATTCAACATTCACGAACATATATATGTTATACATCAAAATAAAGCTTAACTTCTTGTTAATCCAGCCGCTGTGTCAGATTTCAAAAAGGCTTTACGGCGAAAGCAGACCATGCGATTATCTGAGTACAGCGCCCCGCATACAAACACATGAAAATCATATTTCAATCAGACAGGTGCGCCACAAAAGTCAGAAATAGCTATATAATTAATGCCTTACCTTTGAAGATCTTCTTCTGTTGGCACTCCAAAAGTTCCAGAAACATCACAAATGGTCCTTTTGTTCGATAATGTCCTTCTTTATTGCCCAAAAATGTCCATTTATTTGGCGCGTTTGATTCAGAAATACACCGGTTTCAACTCGCCCAACATTCCTACAAAGTATCCAATAGATTACCTGTAAACTTGGTCCAAACATTTCAAATGTTTTCAAAACTAATCCAACCTCAGGTACCCTAAAACGTAAACAATCGATCAAATTTAAGTTTCTAATACCGGATAAAAACATTGTGAAGTGCGTTCCAGTTCATGCGCACCAACACAGTAGAGTCCACCTGTAGTGACACTTACAATGAATAGCACTAACTCTTAATTTCTCAAAAGAAAAACATCAACCAATTTCTAAAGACTGTTGACATCTAGTGGAAGCCATAGGAACTGCAACCAGGTTCCCATAGAAAACAATTGGAAAACACAATGACCACAAAAATAAATTTCACTGGATGGATTGTGCTCGGGGTTTCACCTGCCAAATCAGTTATACTCACAGACATTATTCTAACAGTTTTAGAAACTTCAGAGTGTTTTCTGTCCAAATCAACTACTTATATGCATATCCTAGCTTCTGGGCCAGAGTAGCAGGCAGTTCACGTTGGGCACACTCTTCATCCGGACGTCAAAACACTGCCCCCTAGCCTTAAGAAGTTTTAAGTTCCGTTTTTTGGATCTTTTATTTTAGTATTGTACACCAACTTCAAACAGCTGAAAATACAGCAGGTTATATTGTACAATAATTCTCTACACTATGCATTGCTTGTTTGTCACAAACTGAAATTGGGTGAACTATTTTAATTTTTTAAATAGATTTTTATTTTTATGTAACCCCTTTTTTCTCCCCAATTTCATGGCATCCAATTGTTAGTAGTTACAGTCTTGTCTCATCGCTGCAACTCCCGTACGGACTCAGGAGAGGCGAAGGTCGAGAGCCATGCGTCCCCCGAAACACAACCTAACCAAGCCGCCCTTCTTCTTGACACAATGCCCATCCAACCCGGAAGCCAGTCACACCAATGTGTCGGAGGAAACATCTGGCGACCTGGTCAGCATGCACTGCGCCCGGCCCGCCACAGGAGTCACTAGTGCGCGATGAGACAAGGATATCCCTGCCGGCCAAACCCTCCCTAAGCTAGCCTTAGACCACTGCGCCACCCGGGAGGCCCTTATTTGAATTTTAGCAACCAGGAAATGGCAGAGCAATTTCTGCATATTGCACCTTTAAAGAATCAATGTACATCATTAATTAAAATTACAATTGAAAAGCTAAAGAGGTATGCTTAGATAACCTATGCAGAAAATCATATATAGAGATGGCGCCAACAGACACGACAGCTCTGCTTCTAGCTCCTAAGCAACGTTGCAGTATTTAGATTTGTTTGTGTGTAATTTCTTACATTATTAGACCAGAACATTTTTTGTGTTATTACATACAGCCGGAAATAACTTTTGGATATCAGAGCGGCGGTAACTCACCAGCATTAATGACCAGGAATACGACTTTCCCGAACTGGACCCTTCATTCTCACCTCCCAGGTGAATTGAACTTATCCCAGAGGCTGCTCCAATACGCCCCCGGTGGAGAGAGGTATTCAGAGTGGACTTCTAGTCCGACTCAGGAGGCATGCACGCCATCCACCGCTTCTGAGTATATTACTCGCTAATGTTCCGTCTCTGGACTATAAAGTAGTCGAGCTCAGGGCGAGGATCTCCTTCCTGCTAGACATCAGGGACAGTAACATACTCTGTTTCACAGAATCATGGCTCTCTCCGGTTATACTGTCCCCGTTCTTAAAGGTGCTCTGTGCAACTGGGTCCTGGACTTCCTGACGGGCTGACCCCAGGTGGTGAAGGTAAGATACAACACCTCCACTTTGCTGATCCTCAACACAGGGGCCCAACAAGGGCGCATGCTCAGGCCCCTCCTGTACTCCTTGTTCACTTATGCCTGCGTGGCCACGCACGTCTCCAACTCAATCATCATGTTTGCAGACGACTCAACAGTAGTAAGCCTGACTACCAACAATGACAAGACAGCCTACAGGGAGGAGTTGAGGGCCCTGGGGGAGTGGTGCCAGGAAAATAACCTCTCCCTCAATGTCAACAAAATGAAGGAGCTGATCGTGGACATCAGGAAACAGCAGAGGGAGCACACCCCTATCCACATCAACAGTAGAGAAGGTAAAAAGCTTTAAGTTAGTCAGCGTACACATCACTGACAATCTGAAATGGTCCACCCTCACAGACATTGTGGTGAAGAAGGCGCAACAGCGCCTCTTCAACCTCAGGAGGCTGAAGAAATTTGGCTTGGCCCCTAAGACCCTCACAAACTTATAGATGTTCAATTGAGAGCATCATGTCGGGCTGTATCACTGCCTGGTACGGTAACTGCACTGCCAGCAACCGCAGGGCTCTCCAGAGGGTGGTGCGGTCTGCCCAACGCATCACCGGGGGCACACTGCCTGCCTTCCAGATCACATACAGCACCCGATGTCACAGGAAGCCCAAAAAGACCATTAAGGACATCAACCACCCGAGCCACTGCCTGTTCACCCCGCTATCATCCAGAAGGTGAGATCAGTACAGGTGCATCAAAGCTGGAACCGAGAGACTGAAAACAGCTTCTATCTCAAGGCCATCAGACTGTTAAATAGCCATCACTAGCCGGCCACCACTCGGTTACTCAACCCCACAATTTAGAGGCTGCTGCCCTATGTACATAGACATGGAATTGCTAGTCATTTTAATAATGTTTACATACTGCTTTACTCATTTCATATGTATATACTGGATTCTACTGCATTTTAATCAATGCCACTCTGACATTGCTCATCCTAATATTTATATAATTCTTAATTCAATTCATTAATTTTAGATTTGTGTGTATTATTGTGAATTGCTAGATATTACTGCCCTGTTGGAGCTAGGAACACAAGCATTTCGCTACATTTCGCTACATCCACAATAACATCCACAATAACATCTGCTGTGTATTGGACCAATACAATTTGATTTGATATATTTTTTTACATAAAATTAGGCAATAATTATTATGGGTCTAGATTGCAGGAAAAAGCTGTTTCAGGTGTTTGAAAAATGCAAAATTCTCAAACTATACCACCCCCTCCATCTTCGCATACTTTGTGCCCCCCTCTAAAATAATGGCTGCATGACGCCCCTGTTGAAATCCCATCCTGTCAGCATTTAATTACAGCAACATCGTGCAAGGCAATATCCACAATCTGATTATGGCTCCTCTCTGGTTGGGGAGGGGCTGCAATTTACATTTTGAACAGCAAATCAGATTGGATAATAGCTTTGAAAAACAAATATCAGATTGCAAAATTGGTAGCAGCAGAGTTTGAGTGATAGCCAAGAGGAACGTTTGAAGTGTGGGGGGCTGAATCCTGCCTGGGCTCAACACCTCTAAGCAATTACGGTGGATCTCCCACCGTGTGTCACTTACTCACTTTCGCGGTTCATCTCGACCAGGAGAGTAAAGAATACATTCATCAAAAAATAAGACTGTGTTTAGCCCCGCAAAGACTCATATAGGCTGCAATCCCCTGCGTCATGTGTACAGAAGATGAATGTTCTATTAGACATTACATAAAGGAACATACTACACGTATGTACACAATTCAGAGATGAGCTAACCCAGACACACATACATACATGCACACACACATCCACACAACTGTACGTGCGTACAAAAACACACACAAATACACACTGGACAGCTGTAGCCTACTTAATCACTGTGCTGTACCACATTAGAAGCAGTCACTGAACACAGCTTTTTTTCTCCATTCATTTATATCAAGGTCAGCAAGATAATGTCTGGTAAATAGGCTTTCAACATTCCAAATCCTTTGGATCCATCTGGGAAACAATGGGCTCCGTGTATGCAGTGAAGGCAGCATACCATGACCAATTTCACACACAAAGCCGCTGTATCTTAATGTATCAAAATATCCCGTTTAACAGAATGTCCTCTTCAATCTCTGTATTTTGCCTGTGTGCTTTATATAAATGTTTATATAATTCAGCTATACTACTATGGTGACATGGTTTTATGTCAGCTGCAGTAGTGATGTACTTCAAGTCGGGTTTCGGATGATTGCAAACTAGACAAGCAATCTAGCATGGAACCTTATGGAAGATAGAAGGGTTCTATAGCCCTTAAGGCCTGAGAGGCAGGGGGGTTTAACCCCTGTTCAGCACCCTGAAGGCTGAAGCTTTGATTTGATGTAAAAGAGAAAGCGGGGTTTTGGTCTTACCAAGCCTGCTCCATGACACGATGGGGCGGGGATATCCTGTGGCAACACATTCCAAGATGGCCGTCTGGTGAACGGTGAGAGTGAGGTTTTCAGGACCCACGAGGATCATGGGCTCTTTGTAAACAGAAGACTGGGATACTGAGGGAGAAGAGAGTGACGCAAGCGTGAGCGTGCAAGAGCTTTATGGATTGCAACATTTAATTGGATTTCACTGTTCTGCATCATCTTGGCGATGACGCTGTGTGAGATGATGCATAGCCACATATTTGTGTGTTGGGTGGGTATCCAGGGAAGGTGTGTATGTGTGTGTGTATGTCTGTATGTATGTATGTATGCATGTATTAGAGGTCGACTGATTAATCGGAATGGCCGATTAATTAGGGCCGATTTCAAGTTTTCATTACAATCGGAAATCGGTATTTTTGGGCGCCGATTTGCCGTTTTTTTTTTTATTGAATCTTTATTTAACTAGGCAAGTCAGTATTATTCTTATTTTCAATGACGGCCTAGGAACGGTGGGTTAACTGCCTCGTTCAGGGGCAGAAAGACAGATTTTCACCTTGTCAGCTTGGGGGATCCAATCTTGCAACCTTACAGTTAACTAGTCCAACACAATAACGACCTGCCTCTCTCTCGTAACCTGTTACGCAAATGCAGTAAGTCAAGGTAAGTTGCTAGCTAGCATTAAACTTAACTACACATGGTTGATGATATTACTAGATATTATCTAGCGTGTCCTGCATTGCATATAATCTGACTGAGCATACAAGCATACAAGTATCTAAGTATCTGACTGAGCGGTGGTAGGCAGAAGCAGGCGGGTAAACATAATTCAAACAGCACTTTTGTGCGCTTTGCCAGCAGCTCTTAGTTGTGCGTCAAGCATTGCGCTGTTTATGACTTTAAACCTATCAACTCCTGAGATGGGGCTGGTGTGACCGAAGTGAAATGGCTGTCTAGTTAGCGCTTGCTAATAGCGTTTCAAACTTCACTCGCTCTGAGCCTTGGGGTGGTTGTTTCCCTTGCTCTGCATGGGTAACGCTGCTTCGATGTGGTGGCTGTTGTCGTTGTGTTGCTGGTTCAAGCCCAGGGAGGAGCGAGGAGAGGGACGGAGGCTATACTGTTACACTGGCAATACTAAAGTGCCTATAAGAACATTCAATTGTCAAAGGTTAATGAAATGCAAATGGTATAGAGGGAAATAGTCCTATAATAACTACAACCTAAAACTTCTTACCTGGGAATATTGAAGACTCATGTTAAAAGGAACCACCAGCTTTCATATATTCTCATGTTCTGAGCAAGGAACTGAAACGTTAGCTCTCTTACACGGCACATATTGCACTTTTACTTTCTTCTCCAACACTTTGTTTTTGCATTTTTTAAACCAAATTGAACATGTTTCATTATCTACTTGAGGCTAAATTGATTTTATTGATGTATTATATTAAGTTAAAATAAGTGTTAATTCAGTATTGTTGTAATTATTATTACAAATACATTTTTTTAAATAAATAAATTATATATATAAAATGATATATCTGATATATATATTTTTTAATCGGCCGATTAATTGGTATCGGCTTTTTTGGTCCTCCAATAATCGGTCGACCTCTAGTCTGTATGTATGTATGTATGTATGTATGAGTATTGAGACCTGAGACGGTGAGGCGAGCCCCGGCACTGTGCTTTACTCCTGCACTGTTGTGGGCCACACAGCAGAACACACCACTATCCTCCTGACGCAGACCTGTGATCTGCAGAACACCAGTGGGGAGCAGGGTATACCTGCCAGAGAGAAGGAATGGGAGGAGGGTGGGAGAGAGAGAGGGTGGGGGAGGGAGGGAGGGCAGAGGGAGAAAGTGAAAGAGAGAGAGGGAGTGGGGAGAAGAGAGAGAGAGTGAGAGAAAAAGAAAGAGAATCAAGGGAGTAGATCATTGTTTGCTTGATTAAGTGTGTTTACACATGCAACGTAAACTCAATTTCAAACAGCTAGACAGACACAAGGGACACTGGATTCCAGGTGGTGTTGATCTGAGCTGAGTGAGGTTTGGCTGGGTAACAGGTAAGTGAAGGTTGTGAAGCTGCTACAGTGAATGTGTTAACAGCCAGAGTTCGGTGTGCAGGTACAGTAGACCTACAGTAGTTGGTAGGCACAGCCGAAGTGATTAACACAGAGGAACCCTACTTTACTGTACCTCTCATCCTTAGTGTCCACAGAGCGGCCATCTTTCTCCCAGCTGATGGCAGGCTCAGGCAGGCCGTGAATCTGGCACTGGAACCGCCCCATGCCCGCCTCCTCCGCACGCACTGACCGCGGCTGGACATGGAACTCCGCCATCGCTGGAGAGAAAGGGGAGATGCAGCGGTCAATTCAATGTTTGAAAACCTACACAATGTTTGTTTTTTTCAGAGCGTCTTTCGTATAGGCCTACAGTAAATACTACTGCCATGTACAGTACCAGCGTACTAATGTCCTAAACTCAGTGGCACACCAGCCCAGTTAATCAACCAATTACCAGGGAGGTATTACCTAGAGTTCGTTTTATACCCTTTCCCGCACTCGAAGGCAATTAACTTGTTGGCAAAAAAAAAAGATTCAAAAAAGTTAATAATGTCTCCATCTTTCAGTGGAATGAGTCATAATCCAGTGGCTTTATCTAAAGCAACACTGGGCAACTCTTAACCTTGAGCAGACACATTGCGATAAAATGAACCAAATGAGCAGCTGAGACTGCAGTCTGACCAGGGCAGGGAGCTGCCATGTGGTTAGGTAATTACCTGTGTTCTGCTGTCAGCAACCACTGTGCAGGGAACCCTAGTGATCATTACCTCTAGTTCTAGGGGGAAAGCCTGTGCTTGGATAATCTGGTACCCATCAGTGACAATGAGTAAATGAAAGGTTCCTAGTTAGCCGTGACACTGAGTAAATGAGAGGCTCCTAGATAGCTTCGGCTCATATGCTATGCTATGCTAACAAACACAGCTGGGCTCAGAGACAGAGACCTCTGACAACAGCTCCATGGATAAAGAGTAAACACTGAACCACTGTAGTGAGTGCTCCATCAGGTGGGGGAGGGGCATTTATATACATACAATAGGGTTCTGGAGGAGAGTAATGACAGTGTGAGTGGCCAGGCCAGGGCTGCAGATGTACTGTAGTGCTGTGGCCAAACGACGGACAGTTAGCCAGGTCACTTCCTAAACTAGATAAATTAAGTCCAATTAGCACCCTTTTACTGTGCCCAGTGATTAAACAGTATGGTCAAATAGAGGAAGGGGGCAGGTGGGAGAGGACAATGATGTAGGGAAGGAAGGGGGCAGGTGGGAGAGGACAGGGATGTAGGGAAGGAAGGGGGCAGGTGGGAGAGGACAGTGATGTAGGGAAGGAAGGGGGCAGGTGGGAGAGGACAGTGATGTAGGGAAGGAAGGGGGCAGGTGGGAGAGGACAGGGATGTAGGGGAGGAAGGGGCCAGGTGGGAGAGGACAGTGATGTAGGGAAGGAAGGGGGCAGGTGGGAGAGGACAGGGATTTAGGGAAGGAAGGGGGCAGGTGGGAGAGGACAGTGATGTAGGGAAGGAAGGGGGCAGGTGGGAGAGGACAGGGATGTAGGGGAGGAAGGGGCCAGGTGGGAGAGGACAGTAATGTAGGGGAGGAAGGGGGCAGGTGGGAGAGGACAGTGATGTAAGGGAGGAAGGGGGCAGGTGGGAGAAGACAGTGATGTAGGGAAGGAAGGGGGCAGGTGGGAGAGGACAGTGATGTAGGGAAGGAAGGGGGCAGGTGGGAGAGGACAGTGATGTAGGGAAGGAAGGGGGCAGGTGGGAGAGGACAGTGATGTAGGGGAGGAAGGGGGCAGGTGGGAGAGGAAAGGGATGTAGGGAAGGAAGGGGGCAGGTGGGAGAGGACAGTGATGTAGGGGAGGAAGGGGGCAGGTGGGAGAGGAAAGGGATGTAGGGAAGGAAGGGGGCAGGTGGGAGAGGACAGTGATGTAGGGGAGGAAGGGGGCAGGTGGGAGAAGACAGTGATGTAGGGAAGGAAGGGGGCAGGTGGGAGAGGACAGTTTATTTATTTATTTTTTTATTTTTTTAATTTCACCTTTATTTAACCAGGTAGGCTAGTTGAGAACAAGTTCTCATTTGCAACTGCGACCTGGCCAAGATAAGGCATAGCAGTGTGAACAGACAACACAGAGTTACACATGGAGTAAACTATTAACAAGTCAATAACACAGTAGAAAAAAGGGGAGTCTATATATACATTAGTGATGTAGGGGAGGAAGGGGGCAGGTGGGAGAGGAAAGGGATGTAGGGAAGGAAGGGGGCAGGTGGGAGAGGACAGTGATGTAGGGGAGGAAGGGGGCAGGTGGGAGAAGACAGTGATGTAGGGAAGGAAGGGGGCAGGTGGGAGAGGACAGGGATTTAGGGAAGGAAGGGGGCAGGTGGGAGAGGACAGTGATGTAGGGGAGGAAGGGGCATTTGAAATAATTATATAATTTCACAACATGTAGCCTAGGCTTTTCTGATGAGTGCTTTGCATTGATCTGTGTCAGTGTTGTGGACCGCCTGTAGGTTAATCGCTATTTGAATGGGGGAAAATAGCATTCCGTTGTCAGGGCTAAATGCGCTATGATAGTAAAATGCCTTTTCATGTAAAACGCAACCCATAACCCATTGCCCATGAGAGAGACAATTAGGTTAAAAATAAAACAATCACTTGTGCGTCCTCAGAACTGTAGACTACATTTACAGTGTGCAACTGTAAACAATGTACTGTTAAAGCCACATGAGGTCTGAAACAGCAGTAGCTAAATTCTAAAGTTTGTTGTTTTATTCAATTAAGCATTTCAAATGCCATGGTATATCCTTGTGTGACAACGTAACATGGACAATTACATTTCATTTAGACAAATCTTTTTAATTGTCAAAATACGCAACCCAAAAAATCTCAAAAAATGTTTGAAAACTTAACTCCATTCAGATATCCAGATATTCGATTAACCGTGCTCATTCATCCATAATGTAGGGTAGACGCTACTCACATGGATATAGGAGAATAGTATGGGAAGTGACGCATATAATGTATAGCCTAGATTGCATCATATAGGATCCATTCCAATTCCATCTGATTGGATGATTATACAGTGATGCCATACCATATCATATAATGTAGCCTACCGTAAAGTGCTTTGAAAGATGCTACAGTGTGAGATTCAACATCAAAACCTTTGAAGGTCTCCTGTGTCTTCACACACTTCAAAAACCACAATACAACCTTGCTTCATGGAACTGACAGTCCAGTCTGGCTCACTCCAATTGTTAACACATAACACACACATAGCCACAGAGAATTTGTTGATCTCCATAGGTGTAAATTGACATTTGGGGAGATCTCACTTCATACATGTAAAATAATAGAACATACTGCAGGTTTACTCTTCAAACAACATAATCTCTGGAAGAGAACATGGCAGAATCCACAAAAACACTTGCGCAGTTACATCCATAATGTGTTTTTCCACTTTCGGCAGCTGCATTTCACATATCAGCTCCCTGTGGAACAAAGTAGTGATGTGGGCTCGGTGCTGTGATGTGGGGGTGGGGCACGCAACACAAACTCAATTAGAGAGAGGCCTGTCTTTTTCTCAGCTCTTCCACCATCTTCAAGACAAGTGCACTTATTTAAATGTCAACTGTAATTAACTTGGACCAAGCAGGACTTATCTGAACACTCTTAGCATGACAAGAGGCCTAGACCCCCTCCTTGCCCTGTTCCTCTGTTCTATTTCAACTGGTAAATGTATTTAAGCTAAGCTAGAACCCCGCGCGGCTCTACGGATCCCACAGAAAGCTCGCTACGTCCGGAGCGGATCGGCATTCACACAGTCGTTTTTGTAGCGTGTTGTTTTTGTTAGCCCCAATTCCCCGAAAAACAAAGGCGAAGGGAGAGAGTTAGTAAAAAGAGAAAAAAGTCCGAACTGAAATGAGGCCTAGAGAGGGAAAAACATTGATGGCCTTCTGGAAACGTGTAGGACTGAGGAAGAAGATGACGAAGATGTGCTGAAATGTTGCTGGAGCACTGTAAGCCCGTGCTGCACTGTGTCGTCAATTGTGTCGTCAATTAACATTTAATAAGTTGCGTTTCAGTCTGAGCTCTAATGAGAAATGCTGCATTCCCTGTCAAGACTTGACCCTAAAGTCGCCAAATGGATGCATAGAGACCACCGTTCTGATTAAAATTTTACCAAGCTCATTTAGAATTCCTCCAACCCTGACTGCTTGCTCTTCAGAGGTTACATACAATAAAGGACAGGGAGAAATAAGGCTTCTGTAAAGCCCTACACATACTAGCCTAATATTTCTTAATTACTACCAGTACTAGAATGCTATGATTCCTTTGCCTCTGACACTCTTACCCAGCCTGACAAATGTACTGTACAGGCGGCCAACATCTGTTTTGTTTTCCCAGACACACTATACATTTAAACAGCTCATTTTTAACTGAGGCATTTTAGGATTATTGCCTCTCTCAAGGACCCAACTATAATATCCCTGAGACTAGCAACCTTGTGTGGCCACAATGAAATTAGCCTAACCTACTCCAAACGTCAATATTCGTGGGTATATAAAAAAACATTGAACACAATCATGGCTATGATTTCATCAGATGTATGTCCTTGAACCAATTACTTTAAAACCACACACAGACGAAGATAAACGGATAATTTAGTTGCTAATGGCAGCCTGCAGTACCTCGGTCACCCTTCAATTTAAGCTACTCCATGAGAGGGGGCAGCACTGAGCTAGCCTGCTAGAGTAGCTCAAACTGCGTATGCAATGTTTCCAAAAACTCCCTCATGTAGCAAGATGGTGACACGCTGAAATGACACTTCCTGATCTTTAAATGCGCCACTGAGCCCTCAGGTGTTGCTATGTTATTCAGGAACGTGTCAAGACCTGACCCTCAGAGCCTACCTTCTGTTGACCCTGTTGACTCATCAGTAGGAAAGATTTGTTTCTCTTTTGGTCCATTCAACAACAGAGCGATACGATCCTTGTTTCAGCAGGATGTTCTATCTATACCTTATGTCATGCCTTATTGGAATGGATTTATTGAGAATATCTGTTGGAAAAAAGTTTGGATGTTGCCACACACATTCCTAATTGTTAACAAAATTAAGGAAGTTTCCTTTAAAATTATTTATAAATATTATCCTGCCAACCACTATATGAAGAAGTTTAAGGAAAACATAAACTCAAATTGCTCCTTTTGTAATGACCACTCAGAAACAGTGTTGCATCTTTTTTGGCATTGTATGCATGTAAGAAAACTGTGGCAAGACATCAGTAGGTTTATGATTGAACACATTTATGAAGATTTAACACTATTGTGGAGAGATGTACTGTTTGGATTCTTTACATACAATAGAAATAAGCTGAAACATTTTCATGTAATTCATTTCATTATTCTTTTGGCCAAATTTCATATACACAAATGTAAATTTACAAACAGAAAACCACATTTTCATACACTACAAAAATAAATGTATTTTGAGACGGTTAAATGCTCTACTAACAAAAAAGCTGTTAGAATTGTAAGTATATGCATGTCCATTAAGGTCCTTGTGTAATTGTAATGTGATTTTGTACCCCCTAGCCCCGCCCCCAGCCCCGCCCCTAGCTCGATTGTCCATTGTTTGTAATCTATGTATGCTTGTGTTCCCTCATGTGCTTTATGTATTGATTTGTTGTTAATAAAAAATTATAAATAAATAAATGTGCCACCGAGCATTCTCATAGGAAACAATGGGGTGACGTCATCGATGGCTTCGTCCATATTTGAGAATCACACCCCAGTGACAGGCTCTTGGATGAAAACACTGTCAAGCCCCTGTGTCTTTACCTTAAAATTAGCATATCCAGCAGCACAGCTCTGAGCAGAGCCCCTCATTTACTGTAACTAGTTGTACCCTATATCATAATCATCAAATCAAATGTTATTTGTCACATGCTTCGTAAACAACAGGTGTAGACTAACATTGAAATGCTTACCTACGAGCCCTTCCCAAAAATGCAGAGTGAAAAATCGAAAAATAATAGAACAATTATTACACGAGGAACAAATACACAATGAGTAACGATAACTTGGCAATTAAAATTTGGCTACTATATAAATATAAGCAGTGGCCACTGTAATCTAGAGCACTATCAGACTGTCAGCAGAGGCTCCTGTGTAGAACATTGATTTAAGGGGCGCCTGGAGGCAGTGTGGAGTTGGTGGTACATATACGTAGGTGTATTGGAACAGTCAGCCTAGGGAGCTTAGTGAACAGTACACCATCTACAGAAACAGAGAGAGAGGACTGAGCACATCACTGATGTGATTAAAGCAGCTCCCTTTGTTTCCACACATGTATACACAAGCAAGTACGCACGCATACACCGATTACACGCTGCTGTTTGTGCGCAGCCCATGGCCAACGCTGTCACAGGCACACAGAGGACACCGAGGCAAAAAGAGAGTGGGAAAAGAAAACAAAGAGAGAAAAAAAGAGGGACGATCACCTCCTTATTAAAGAGCTTTCTTTCTGTTGCATCTGTGCCAAGTAGTCATCATGTCTCCTGATCTGGCTGTTGTGTGTCCCCGCAGACACGACCCCCCCCCCAGAGGCTCCCTGCCCTCAACCCTTATGCATTAAACATGGTGAGGCTGCACATAGAGAGAGAGAAAGAGAAAGAGAGAGAGAAGCCCACACCTCCGCTCTGCTCCGCACCGCCCGCTGCCATCACAGGAACACAGCCTGCTACAAATCCACACTGACACACACACAGCCCGGCCACACAGAAACACATAGATGAGAGACACACACAGTATTTATACACAACAGAAACACACAGACGAGAGAAGCATACAGTATTTATACACAACAGAAACACACAGACGAGAGAAGCACACAGTATTTATACACAACAGAAACACACAGACGAGAGAAGCATACAGTATTTATACACAACAGCACAACACTGCTAGGAGGCTGAGTATAAACCTGGCTATATAAAACACAAACAGGTTGATCAGCGGTAAGTCAGCGTGGCAGAATGCAGGCAGTAGCGGCTCTCCAGTCAGCAGTAGACTTGTTTTTATAACCCTTTTTATGATTCCTCATAGAGTGTTACTCTGGCAAGTGTTCAGAAACCCTAAGACATTATAACAGATCGTCCGTTCCCAGCACAGAGCCACAGTGTAAATTAAGCAGATCTAATTACGGGGATAGAAGGCTGAGAGAGGACAGAGATCCATCCATTAAGGAGTGCAGGGGGAGAGGAACGTGATGCTTGGATGCAGCTGGTTTCACAATGACAATCACCACAGGAGTGTGAGGACTGAGAAAGTGACATGGATAGGAAATCAGCTCCCACAGACCCTGTAATATAACACAGTTGCAGAGTGGGTCAAACCTCTCATTTTATCTCAGCCAGGCAGGGACTCCCCTCGATCCTCAGATTCCTGGAAGAGCCCAAAGGGATTTTAATGGCATTCCACGAAAATACCACGAAAAAGCTCAATGTCAAATGTGATCCAACAATTTCACACAGACTGATGGACACAAGAGTCTGATACAGACGAACAGACAGACAGTCAATAATGGAAAAAGCCAAGATGGAGAAAGCTCTTGGGCTTGATTTGATTTAACAGACAAAACAACTACATGGACAGTAAAATATAAAATCCCACCTATATGATAAGGCACTTCACGTCCCTGTGATGTACAGTACCAGTCAAAAGTGTGGACACACCTACTAATTTTTACTATTTTCTACATTGTAGAATAATAGTGAAGACATCAAAACTATGAAATAACCAAAAAAGTACTAAACAAATCAAAATACATGTTATATATTTTACATAATATATATTTAAGATTCTTTAAAGTAGCACACTCTTGGCATTCTCTTAACGAGCTTAAACCCGTTAATTGGAATGCATATTTGTGAAATTTATTTCCCTCTTAATGCGTTTGAGCCAATCAGTTGTATTGTAACAAGGTATGGGTGGTATAGAGAGCCCTATTTGCTAATATACCAAGTCCATTTTATGGCAAGAACAGCTCAAATAAGCAAAGAGAAACAACAGTCCATCATTACTTTAAGACATGAAGGTCAGTCAATACGGAACATTTCAAGAACATTTACATTTCCTTCAAGTGCAGTCACAAAAACCATTAAGCTCTATGATGAAACTGGCTCCATGAGGACAACCACAGGAAAGGATGACACAGAGTTACCTCTGCTGCAGAGGAGTTACCAGTTCATTAGAGTTACCAGCCTCAGAAATTGCAGCCCAAAATAAATGCTTCATAGAGTTCAAGTAACATCTCAACATCAACTGTTTAGAGGAGACTGTGTGAATCAGGCCTTCATGGTCGAATTGCTGCAAGGAAACCACTACTAAAGGACACCTATAAGAAAAAGAGACTTGCTTGGGCCAAGAAACACGAGCAATGGACATTAGACCCGTGGAAATCTGTCCTTTGGTCTGATGAGTCCAAATTTGAGATTTTTGGTTCCAACCACCGTGTCTTTGTGAGATGCTGAGTAGGTGAACGGATGATCTCTGCATGTGTGGTTCCCACCGTGAAGCATGGAGGAGGAGGTGTGATGGTGTGGGTGTGCATTGCTGGTGACACTGTCAGGTATCTATTTATAAACACTTAAATCAAGGCACACCAGCATGGCTAGCGGGACTATCATTTGTTTTTCAACAGGACAATGACCCAACACACCTCCAGGCTGTGTAAGGGCTATTTGACCAAGAATGAGAGTGATGGAGTGCTGCATCAGATGACCTGGCCTCCACAATCGCCCGACCTCAACCCAATTGAGATGGTTTGGGATGAGTTGGACCGCAGAGTGAAGGAAAAGCAACCAACAAGTGCTCAGCATATGCGGGAATTCCTTCAAGACTGTTGGAAATGCATTCCAGGTGAAGCTGGTTGAGAGAATGCCAAGAGTGTGCAAAACTCATCAAGGAAAAATGTGGCTACTTATAAAATATATTTGGATTTGTTTTACACTTTTTTGGTTACTACATGATATGTGTTATTTCATAGTTTTGATGTCTTCACTGTATCCAAACTTTTGACTGGTACTGTGTGTTTCCCCTGGATTGGATGGGATGAGCCGTCCTGATTCATTGATATAACAATATAACAATATAACGGTGCCAGAAGAGAGACACACGTCACTCCCCAGCACTCTCAAACCTCCAGCCTTCCAAGTTGTGAGGCTCCATTGAACTCCCATGTTATAATGTTATTGCCCCCCCAACACTCCCCCACCTACCACCCCCACCTCCACTCCCACCTCCCATCCATTCCACCCCCACCACCTCAAACCCTCTGGGCCCCCTCAGGCTCATGGGATCATCAGGCAGGGAGGGCACACGTTGTTCTAGCACTAAAACCTCTTGCTCCTCTTCTCCCAGTAAACCAGTATAATGGTAATGGTGGCCATAAATCATGCAGATGGTATATGATGCAATTCCAGCGTGGAGAGTCACCGCTTCAACATGCATTAAATAGGCAACCTGAAATAGCATTTTCAGCACAGGAACCCTAAAGATAGCATTTCAATGCAGATGTGCTGTTTTATTGGCCCTAGACCCTCCTACCCCCCACCCCGGCCGCCACACCCCTGTGATCTGTGATTACTCTGCTGGTCTGTGGCGCATGTTGATCTCACCATTTTCTTCTTTTAACGCATTAGCCCATAAACGGTGGGACACGGCAGATTTTGCATAAAGCACACGCATCACTCACCCTCACTGTCTCAGGGCTGGGGGCCGCCAGGCTCCTACCCACACACTTTGCAGTAGATGAGAGGCTGAGGATGGAGACCCAATGACACGCGCGCGCGTACACACACACACACACACACACACACACACACACACACACACACACACACACACACACACACCTATCTCAGTCCAAAGGTGATGTCTGCAACTCATTCCAGGGTGCAGTACTTATCAAAGACTGGACCCTCTAATACTGATAGTCCATGGTAATTAGTTTGTTGTCTTCCTGGCTAGAAGGAGATTGACTCTGTGTTTTTCTCATCCTATCAGTCTACGGTACAGGGCCAATGTCAGAGTCACTGTCACCTCTCTGTCATTCAGATCAAGTACAACCCAGTTTTTCACCTCAAGTAAAACCCATTTCCCTATAACATCTGTAATGTGTTTTACAATTGGATTTGGTTCCTTGCTGTATGTGCTTGTCTGAACCGTGCTTCCTCTAGCCTCTTGACGGTGATGTACCTTATTGAGAGGCGCCGTCTGTCCTAAATACAGTTATATTGATGGATTTGCGGGAGCGGGCGCAGTGCACACTATGCTAAATAAAGTTAGATGGATGGGTGTCATTAAACCTGTCATACATGGACACGCCGCAGGTAGCAGCAACGTCAGATACACTCACTACTGATCTATGACAGGGCCACCAAAACACACCAGATCTCCTCCCATAGACTCACTACTGATCTATGACAGGACCACCAAAACACACCAGATCTCCTCCCATAGACTCACTACTGATCTATGACAGGACCACCAAAACACACCAGATCTCCTCCCATAGACTCACTACTGATCTATGACAGGACCACCAAAACACGCCAGATCTCCTCCCATAGACTCACTACTGATCTATGACAGGACCACCAAAACACACCAGATCTCCTCCCATAGACTCACTACTGATCTATGACAGGACCACCAAAACACACCAGATCTCCTCCCATAGACTCACTACTGATCTATGACAGGGCCACCAAAACACACCAGATCTCCTCCCATAGACTCACTACTGATCTATGACAGGACCACCAAAACACACCAGATCTCCTCCCATAGACTCACTACTGATCTATGACAGGACCACCAAAACACACCAGATCTCCTCCCATAGACTCACTACTGATCTATGACAGGACCACCAAAACACACCAGATCTCCTCCCATAGACACACTACTGATCTATGACAGGGCCACCAAAACACACCAGATCTCCTCCCATAGACTCACTACTGATCTATGACAGGGCCACCAAAACACACCGGATCTCCTCCCATAGACTCACTACTGATCTATGACAGGGCCACCAAAACACACCAGATCTCCTCCCATAGACTCACTACTGATCTATGACAGGACCACCAAAACACACCAGATCTCCTCCCATAGACTCACTACTGATCTATGACAGGGCCACCAAAACACACCGGATCTCCTCCCATAGACTCACTACTGATCTATGACAGGACCACCAAAACACACCAGATCTCCTCCCATAGACTCACTACTGATCTATGACAGGGCCACCAAAACACACCGGATCTCCTCCCATAGACTCACTACTGATCTATGACAGGACCACCAAAACACACCAGATCTCCTCCCATAGACTCACTACTGATCTATGACAGGACCACCAAAACACACCGGATCTCCTCCCATAGACTCACTACTGATCTATGACAGGGCCACCAAAACACACCAGATCTCCTCCCATAGACTCACTACTGATCTATGACAGGGCCACCAAAACACACCGGATCTCCTCCCATAGACTCACTACTGATCTATGACAGGGCCACCAAAACACACCAGATCTCCTCCCATAGACTTACTACTGATCTATGACAGGGCCACCAAAACACACCGGATCTCCTCCCATAGACTCACTACTGATCTATGACAGGGCCACCAAAACACACCGGATCTCCTCCCATAGACTCACTACTGATCTATGACAGGGCCACCAAAACACACCAGATCTCCTCCCATAGACACACTACTGATCTATGACAGGGCCACCAAAACACACCAGATCTCCTCCCATAGACTCACTACTGATCTATGACAGGACCACCAAAACACGCCAGATCTCCTCCCATAGACTCACTACTGATCTATGACAGGGCCACCAAAACACACCAGATCTCCTCCCATAGACTCACTACTGATCTATGACAGGACCACCAAAACACGCCAGATCTCCTCCCATAGACTCACTACTGATCTATGACAGGGCCACCAAAACACACCAGATCTCCTCCCATAGACTCACTACTGATCTATGACAGGACCACCAAAACACGCCAGATCTCCTCCCATAGACTCACTACTGATCTATGACAGGGTCACCAAAACACACCAGATCTCCTCCCATAGACTTACTACTGATCTATGACAGGACCACCAAAACACGCCAGATCTCCTCCCATAGACTCACTACTGATCTATGACAGGGCCACCAAAACACACCAGATCTCCTCCCATAGACTCACTACTGATCTATGACAGGACCACCAAAACACGCCAGATCTCCTCCCATAGACTCACTACTGATCTATGACAGGACCACCAAAACACGCCAGATCTCCTCCCATAGACTCACTACTGATCTATGACAGGACCACCAAAACACACCGGATCTCCTCCCATAGACTCACTACTGATCTATGACAGGGCCACCAAAACACACCGGATCTCCTCCCATAGACTCACTACTGATCTATGACAGGGCCACCAAAACACACCAGATCTCCTCCCATAGACTCACTACTGATCTATGACAGGACCACCAAAACACACCAGATCTCCTCCCATAGACTCACTACTGATCTATGACAGGGCCACCAAAACACACCGGATCTCCTCCCATAGACTCACTACTGATCTATGACAGGACCACCAAAACACACCATATCTCCTCCCATAGACTCACTACTGATCTATGACAGGGCCACCAAAACACACCGGATCTCCTCCCATAGACTCACTACTGATCTATGACAGGACCACCAAAACACACCAGATCTCCTCCCATAGACTCACTACTGATCTATGACAGGACCACCAAAACACACCGGATCTCCTCCCATAGACTCACTACTGATCTATGACAGGGCCACCAAAACACACCAGATCTCCTCCCATAGACTCACTACTGATCTATGACAGGGCCACCAAAACACACCGGATCTCCTCCCATAGACTCACTACTGATCTATGACAGGGCCACCAAAACACACCAGATCTCCTCCCATAGACTTACTACTGATCTATGACAGGGCCACCAAAACACACCGGATCTCCTCCCATAGACTCACTACTGATCTATGACAGGGCCACCAAAACACACCGGATCTCCTCCCATAGACTCACTACTGATCTATGACAGGGCCACCAAAACACACCAGATCTCCTCCCATAGACACACTACTGATCTATGACAGGGCCACCAAAACACACCAGATCTCCTCCCATAGACTCACTACTGATCTATGACAGGACCACCAAAACACGCCAGATCTCCTCCCATAGACTCACTACTGATCTATGACAGGGCCACCAAAACACACCAGATCTCCTCCCATAGACTCACTACTGATCTATGACAGGACCACCAAAACACGCCAGATCTCCTCCCATAGACTCACTACTGATCTATGACAGGGCCACCAAAACACACCAGATCTCCTCCCATAGACTCACTACTGATCTATGACAGGACCACCAAAACACGCCAGATCTCCTCCCATAGACTCACTACTGATCTATGACAGGGCCACCAAAACACACCAGATCTCCTCCCATAGACTTACTACTGATCTATGACAGGACCACCAAAACACGCCAGATCTCCTCCCATAGACTCACTACTGATCTATGACAGGGCCACCAAAACACACCAGATCTCCTCCCATAGACTCACTACTGATCTATGACAGGACCACCAAAACACGCCAGATCTCCTCCCATAGACTCACTACTGATCTATGACAGGACCACCAAAACACGCCAGATCTCCTCCCATAGACTCACTACTGATCTATGACAGGACCACCAAAACACACCGGATCTCCTCCCATAGACTCACTACTGATCTATGACAGGACCACCAAAACACACCGGATCTCCTCCCATAGACTCACTACTGATCTATGACAGGGCCACCAAAACACACCAGATCTCCTCCCATAGACTCACTACTGATCTATGACAGGACGACCAAAACACACCAGATCTCCTCCCATAGACTCACTACTGATCTATGACAGGGCCACCAAAACACACCAGATCTCCTCCCATAGACTCACTACTGATCTATGACAGGACCACCAAAACACGCCAGATCTCCTCCCATAGACTCACTACTGATCTATGACAGGGCCACCAAAACACACCAGATCTCCTCCCATAGACTCACTACTGATCTATGACAGGGCCACCAAAACACACCAGATCTCCTCCCATAGACTTACTACTGATCTATGACAGGGCCACCAAAACACACCAGATCTCCTCCCATAGACTCACTACTGATCTATGACAGGGCCACCAAAACACACCAGATCTCCTCCCATAGACTCACTACTGATCTATGACAGGGCCACCAAAACACACCAGATCTCCTCCCATAGACTCACTACTGATCTATGACAGGACCACCAAAACACACCAGATCTCCTCCCATAGACTCACTACTGATCTATGACAGGACCACCAAAACACGCCAGATCTCCTCCCATAGACTCACTACTGATCTATGACAGGGCCACCAAAACACACCAGATCTCCTCCCATAGACCCTCATTATAGAGCAGGGAACGTGGAGACTGGGATGCCCAGCTCTTAGCCTACACACAGAGAGAGTCTAGTCTATATGTACTGAGGAGTCTATTTCTAGTCTATTTCAACTAGTCTATTTCTCCCTAAGCACAACCAAATATGAGATGATTAGACCTCTTCATAAGACATCCCAAACAGCCACACAGTCGCAAGGCCGTGGGTATACACACCAAAGGCTTTGTGTTTGAAGGGTTAGTGTGTCTTCATCCTTCTGTAGACGCCGTTGAACAGAAGAAGAGGCCAGCGATGCTCATCTCTTGTTAAGGATCTCTAGTGTCATAGTTTCATGTGAACATAAAGGCATGGTGGTGACTGAAGGACAAAAAAGCCACCGCCACAGAGCAGCTAATTAGCGCATTATTGGGACTACATGTCTTTGAAAAGGACATATAAAGATAAGACCTTTTTCATATTGTAAACAGCAACTATGGCTGAGGCCTCAGAGCACTCTGTGCTAGTATCCAGAGCTATACATTAGTAGCTGGAAGAGAAGAGAGGAAGATAGCGAGGTCATTAGGAGACAACCATAAAGGCTTTGTTCGGATGAAATGGAGCCAGCCAGCGAGGCTGCTGGGAAAGCCATGTCACTCATTATGTAACCTAATGTAGCAGACGTAAAAATACATCTGTTTTTCAGGGGAAATGGAAGTTAGGTTGAAAATACTGTATCCTTGAAAACCAGAAACTTACGCTTTCTGACCACCCCACAGAGATGGCTCATTACGTGATCTGCCTGTTGTAGTGAAGTGAGGGCGCTGGCCCCCCTAGCCCTCCCTGGCCTCTCCACCCAGGGACAAAGAGTGGTGCGACTCTGGGCCCCACAGCAGCCCTGGCCCCAACCCTAAGAGAAGAGAAGGCCCTTCTCTCTCTCTCTCGCAATCTCTCTCTCTCGCAATCTCTCTCTCTCTCTCCCTACCTCTTTCTCTCTCTATCTCTCTCTCTCTCTCTCTCTCTCTCTCACTCTGTCTCTCTCTCCCTAGCTCTTTTTCTCTATCTCTCTCTCCTAACACTGAGCCTCTCAACATACATAAGCATGCAGGCCTAATTAAAGTGGGGCCCATTAAAACACAACAGATGGTGAAAATTAAGAGATTATTTAAATGACTACGACAGAAAAGACAGGGGAGGAGAAAAGCGAGGGAGGTAGAAAAGCGAGGGAGATAGAAAAGAAGAAAAAAAGAAGGTGGGCGCAAGCAAAGTCGCATACCATTACAAATGAATTAGCAGCGTTTTCCCACTGTTGATGCAGTCATTGTTCATATTTTGTGCATACAAAATAGCGTCATTAGTAGATGCTTACGGGCACTTTGGCGCAAAATGCAACAAAGGCGAGCCTTGATGTGCGAGAATAAAAAAACCCAGAGAGGGCCATTTGTTTTAATAATTGACTAGCCAGAGATATGCATGCTCATTAAGTCACTTCAAACACTGTCGTTAATAACCACACAGAGCCCATATGAGTGGCAGTGACTAACATGCTTAGAGTGGGCTGAGGCATCCCTCACCGTGGCCAAGCTCTCGCTGTGTGTGTATGTTTGAGTGTGTGGCAACAGGAGCCCCTGTCTTCCCAGGTTGAATCCCCTCACCTTGCCTGTCATCCACAACATAAAATAGTACGGCACGACAGAACACATCAGAATACAACAGAGTAGACCAGACCAGGGGCTCAACGGCTCTCAGAAAGCTAGGCCGCTGCCACTGCATCACACCAAGGCCTCACCTCCCCACCCTGGCTTCAGAGGAACCCTCTTCATTCCACTGTGGAACACAGGGGAGAACAGAGAGACGTGTTTGTGTTCATATTCAGGCTTCGTAACTAAATAAATCACCCGGTTACCCTGTGGATGCCTCGGCGCAGTGACAGAGAGGAGATGCATCTTTCAAAAAGATAAAAGTCCTCCAACAAAGTTTGGAACTTCCTAGTTCTGTGGGGAGTGTTTATAGGGCAGCTTGTGGTCACAACGCCTCTGTCAGTTGGGTTAACACCGCCACCTGTTGAGGTGGTGTGGGACAACGGCACACTTTACTTCCACTGTATCTTCACCACATAAGTTTCTTTCCACGGACCGTAGCCTAAACTGGGACACAACATGGCCCATTCAAAACCTATTATCCTGGGTCTGTATGTAACAAAAATAACCAAGAGGGCTTTCAACTGGGACACACAGGCAATACTAGTTTACTCCCATTCTATTGGGGCCTGGAATTCTCCACTTGAAAGAACCTGATCTCCTCTTAACCTGTCTCCTCTCAGGGTGGCCCCCCTGCCAAATGACCCCCTCATTAAAGGCTTTGCACTGGGGATGGCTCTGGATGCAGCATGCCGATCTGGCTTTGACGGCCCACAGTCTCACCGGCTTGTCATTTCAAACCACCTTCTCCCTCTCAGCAACAACACTGGGGCTGTAGAGAGGGACTCTGGTGTTAATGGGGTTGTCCCGGGAAAGAATATGGCAGGAGCGCGTCGAGGTGTGGCTAGGCTGGAGCTCACGGCACCAGGAATCATTAAAGCAGCAGAGAGAGAAATACTCCCTGAGCGACAAAGAGCACAGTGAGCTGAAACACTACAGTGTCCCGAGAGAGAGAGAGAGAGAGAGAGAGAGAGAGAGAGAGAGAGAGAGAGAGAGAGAGAGAAAACCACAGAGAGGTGGAGGGAGGGGGAATGGG
The DNA here is from genome assembly GCF_057628025.1 of Oncorhynchus mykiss. Classification (NCBI taxonomy): domain Eukaryota; kingdom Metazoa; phylum Chordata; class Actinopteri; order Salmoniformes; family Salmonidae; genus Oncorhynchus; species Oncorhynchus mykiss. Next base: position 14,939,937 of record NC_143047.1, read on the forward strand.
GTGAGGGGGAGATGGAGAAAAAAGAGGAGAGTAAGGGGGAGGAGGAGGGAGAGAACGAGGGGGGGAAGGAGGGCAGTGAGTGAACGAGGTGGAGAGGAAAGAGAGGGAGCAGGAAGGGGTGGAGGGATGGAGCGAGGGATCATCAAGAGGGGAAAGGCAAACGAGGGAAGCAGAGGGCATGGGAATGTACGTACAGAGGGGGACACAGTGGATGAGGTAGGATGATGAAAGACAAACATTTTCACATTGAATGGCAATTTAATTACGCCACTATTTTGCACATCCATGTCTTCAGCTTGGCCTTTTCACAGTTTTAATAATTAAATCACGCATCCCCCTCGTAAAACAATAGGCTCAACAAGCCATCCATCTCACTCAACCGTCAAAGCCATTTTCACTTATTATATTTCCCCTCATGTAGTCCATACTACAATCATCTACCTGTGGAACGGCAGGTAGCTAGCTATTCATTCACAGGGGGCTATACTGAGCCATAACTAATGTACCTTAAAATAGATTTCCACTATCTCGTCTTACAGACAGAAAATAATTTCAGCACCTGATGTTGGTGGAGAGAGGCTATACATCCCGTTGCCTAGGGCCACATATCTAATCAATATCACCAATAGTAGTTGATGCAACTGGCTGTTATGAATTAAATGAGATGCGCTCTCTCTCTCTCTCTCTCTCATCCTCCTGTCATTTCATTCACCTCCTCGCCAAGGAAGCTTTTCTGTTTTTTTCCAATGAGGAAAAACCTGCCTCTTAAAGTGCCGTTTTCTTTCTTAGTTTCCTTTCATGTGAAGCTTGAAATATCGAAATTGCTTACTGACATCTGGGGTGAAATACCATTTATATTCAAATGGAAATGCCATTAATTCTTTCCTTGGATTTTATTCTCCTTGTCGTTTTGTCACCCCAGAAATGAAAAAGATACATTTGGTGCTGGCTATACAGGCCCAGTTTTGAATAACAAAGTGGATGGACATTTGGCATCACAATCCTCCCCAGCCAAAGAGCCATTACTTCCCCCTCATTAGAGAGTAACTGTTGAGGCCCATTCTTTCTTAGGGCCACAGATGGGATAAATATCTGATTCTCTTGCACTCAATGTTCGTGGTCACCAGATCAGCCTAAACACTAGTCTATTTTCACACATTGGCAGAGGAAGTTTATAAAATGACCTTTATAAAATAGGAGTGCAATACCCTACTGTATGTATGAGAGTTGGTGTCATAGAGCTTGTTCCAGTGTTAGTGTGGTGGCAGTGAACTTGACAGTGGGCCTGGGGCCGGTGGGTCGGTGTGAGGAGGGAGTGTGAACAGGAGGTGACGGATGGCCCCACATCTGGCACTCCCACGTCCCCTATGAAAGGAGTCTTGGCCTGGGCAGGACGGCCCCAGCGCGCTCCACTGCACTTCACAGGATCATGCATATTTGGGACCCCAACATGGTGGTGTAAATCACTGCCCCCCACCAACACACATGCACGCCCAGCATGACACACACACACACACACACACACACACACACACACACACACACACACACACACACACACACACACACACACACACACACACACACTTACATGCTAGCGCACAAACACAATGGATGGTACCATTAGGAATCTAAAGCTCTTGGCTCTGAGAGGGGGAGGTCCACTGCTTCCCCCTGAGTGACTACTGGCCCAATGTTGACAATAGCCATGTGTCATTGCCACCGTCACTGTTAGGGAGGGTCGCACCCTTGCACCCAACAAGCATGAAGATGAAATATATTTTGGCTCATACTCTTACTGCCTTCACCATCTGTTAGTGGAGCCATCCACCTGGACCATGTGTTGGGTGGAACCGCCACACAGTCCAGACAGTGATGCAACCAGCCAGGTAAACAGGGTATACCTAATGCATGGCTTGAAGTGTTGTTGTGTTGTAGTGACTAATGGCCATCACCCTGGACGGCACTCTGTGATGAGACCAGAGAAAATCACGGAGATCACAGTTCATGGTAGAATTGTTTGTTTATTTGTTTCTCACTCTCTCCTCCAACCCAACCCAAGCCACCCAGCCCCTACGCCGTCACAATCTCTCCCACTACTCTCTCCTCCAACCCAAGCCACCCAGCCCCTACGCCGTCACAATCTCTCCCACTACTCTCTCCTCTTCTATCCTATCATCTATCCCTTCTGCTAAATCATTCTCCCTCCTGTCTCCTGGTTCTGCCTCTTCAACCCTACCCTCCTCCCTTTCAGCCTCCTTTGACTCCCACTGTTCCATTTCCTCCCAGCCGCCTCGAACCTCCACATCTGCTCTATGGCTGAGAGACCCACTGCATGCTCACAGAACAGGGCTGTGGGCAGCTAAGCGAAAACAGAGGACAACCTCTCTTCTGGAGGACATTCTTCCACTCCCTCCTGTCTACCTTCTCTTCTTCTGTAAAGCTGCTAAAGCTGCTTTCTATCACTCTAAATTCCAAGCCTCTGCCTCCAACCCTGGGAAACTCTTTTCCACCTTCTCCTCCCTCCCCCTTCAAAAAAAAGGTTGAAGACATCCTTTCCTCATTCACCCAGCCTATAGAGTCCACTGTTCCTACACCGTGACCTCTGTCTCCCCTCTCTCTCCAGATGAAATTGTGCGACTAATGACGTCCAGCCGGGCCGACGACCTGCCCATTTGACTCCATCCCCTCTTCCCTTCTCCAGAGACCTCCCATTTGTCACTTCCCTCAGCAACTCATCCCTGACCACTGGCTGCATCCCCTTTGACTTTAAGATGGCCAGTCGCTCCCCTCCTTAAGAAACCGACACGTGCTGTCTCTGATCAACTCTATCGCTATCTCTCTCAGAACGATCTTCTTGACCCTAACCAGTCAGGCTTCAAGACGGGTCAATCAACCGAGACTGCTCTCCTCTGTGTTACGGAGGCTCTCCACACTGCCAAAGCAGTTGACTCTCTCTCCTCTATTCTTATTCTCCCAGATCTATCCGCTGCCTTCGACACCGTGAACTATCCGTGAACCCTCCTCTCCACCCTCTCAGGGTTGGACGTATCAGGATCTGCACAGTTCCTAATCTAGGCCCTATCCCGTCTGGACTACTGTACCTCTCTGTCGGCTGGGCTCCCTGCTTGTGCCATCAAACCACTGTAGCCCGTTTGATGTTCAACCTTCCCAAGTTGTCCCATGTCAACCCACTCCTACATACAATCCACTGGCTTCCAGTCGAAGCTCACATCCACTACAAGCCCATGGGCGCTTGCCTACGGAGCAGCCAGGGGAACTGCCCCTCCCTATCTTCAAGCCTACACCTCAACCCGAGCACTCAGTTCTGCCACCTCCGGTCTCTTGGCCGCCCCTTCTCTGTCCTGGCACCTCAATGGTAGAACGAGCTTCCCACTGATGCTAGGACAGAAGAGTCCTTGTCCATCTTCCCGAAAACGTCTGAAACTCTACCTCTTCAAAGAAGCAACATCTCAGTCTTACCCCCCCCCCCCCCCCTCCTACTAGCTCTGACTTTGCTGACAACTTCTTTATTGAGGAACAATTGACTTAATACAACTGTGATATGTGGTTGTCTCACCTAGCTATTTTAAGATGAATGCACCAACTGTAAGTGGCTCTGTATAAGAGCGTCTGCTAAATGACTCAAATGTAAACGTAATATGTAGATTAGGTGCTGTGTTGTGTTGCTTCCTGTCAATGTTAAAGCAGAGCTTCACAGAGCGAGGCCCTGCCTGCCTCACAGCCACCATTTATTTCCCTCCTGCACTGATTAAACTCTTCATCCATATTCATGGCTGCCCTCCGCTCTGAGACGAATCAGGGAGAAGATGAAGGGATGAATAAAGGATTGACCGAGGCAAGGGAGAATGAGTAGAGGGAGAGAAAAAACAGGGGAATATATACATTTACCTGTGTATAAAAACAATTATTTCATTATGTAGGTCTTATCAACCCACAGCCCAAGCAGGAGGAGAAGCATTATGTAGGTCTTATCAACCCACAACCCAAGCAGGAGAAGCATTATGTAGGTCTTATCAACCTAAAACCCAAGCAGGAGGAGGAGAATAATTATGTAGGTCTTATCAACCCACAACCCAAGCAGGAGGAGGAGAAGCATTATGTAGGTATTATCAACCCACAACCCAAGCAGGAGGAGGAGAAGCATTATGTAGGTCTTATCAACCCACAACCCAAGCAGGAGGAGGAGAAGCATTATGTAGGTATTATCAACCCACAACCCAAGCAGGAGGAGGAGAAGCATTATGTAGGTCTTATCAACCCACAACCCAAGCAGGAGGAGGAGAAGCATTATGTAGGTATTATCAACCCACAACCCAAGCAGGAGGAGAAGCATTATGTAGGTCTTATCAACCCACAACCCAAGCAGGAGGAGGAGAAGCATTATGTAGGTCTTATCAACCCACAACCCAAGCAGGAGGAGGAGAAGCATTATGTAGGTCTTATCAACCCACAACCCAAGCAGGAGGAGGATAAGCATTATGTAGGTCTTATCAACCTACAACCCAAGCAGGAGGAGAAGCATTATGTAGTTCTTATCAACCCACAACCCAAGCAGGAGGAGAAGCATTATGTAGTTCTTATCAACCCACAACCCAAGCAGGAGGAGAAGCATTATGTAGGTCTTATCAACCCACAACCCAAGCAGGAGGAGGAGAAGCATTATGTAGTTCTTATCAACCCACAACCCAAGCAGGAGGAGAAGCATTATGTAGGTCTTATCAACCCACAACCCAAGCAGGAGGAGGAGAAGCATTATGTAGTTCTTATCAACCCACAACCCAAGCAGGAGGAGGAGAAGCATTATGTAGTTCTTATCAACCCACAACCCAAGCAGGAGGAGGATAAGCATTATGTAGGTCTTATCAACCCACAACCCAAGCAGGAGGAGGAGAAGCATTATGTAGGTCTTATCAACCCACAACCCAAGCAGGAGGAGGAGAAGCATTATGTAGTTCTTATCAACCCACAACCCAAGCAGGAGGAGGAGAAGCATTATGTAGGTCTTATCAACCCACAACCCAAGCAGGAGGAGGAGAAGCATTATGTAGTTCTTATCAACCCACAACCCAAGCAGGAGGAGGAGAAGCATTATGTAGGTCTTATCAACCCACAACCCAAGCAGGAGGAGAAGCATTATGTAGTTCTTATCAACCCACAACCCAAGCAGGAGGAGAAGCATTATGTAGGTCTTATCAACCCACAACCCAAGCAGGAGGAGGAGAAGCATTATGTAGTTCTTATCAACCCACAACCCAAGCAGGAGGAGAAGCATTATGTAGGTCTTATCAACCCACAACCCAAGCAGGAGGAGAAGCATTATGTAGGTCTTATCAACCCACAACCCAAGCAGGAGGAGAAGCATTATGTAGGTCTTATCAACCCACAACCCAAGCAGGAGGAGAAGCATTATGTAGGTCTTATCAACCCACAACCCAAGCAGGAGGAGAAGCATTATGTAGGTCTTATCAACCCACAACCCAAGCAGGAGGAGAAGCATTATGTAGGTCTTATCAACCCACAACCCAAGCAGGAGGAGAAGCATTATGTAGGTCTTATCAACCCACAACCCAAGCAGGAGGAGAAGCATTATGTAGGTACTGCACTTTGAAGTGGCTGTTGTTAAAAAACACAGATGAAGGAATTTAGACTCCCTTCCACTGCCAGCTACAACTCTCTGTCCACATGACTCAAAGCTATGCCACCTGCGTTTGGTAAAAAGCCTGTGCTGACTGGTAGGTGACCATCTGAAATAGGCAGGGAGGATGGCAGAGCCCCCGTAGTTAACATTGTGCTGTTGACTGGCAGGCCAGGCTGGCTCCCTGGCTGTCTGTAATACGTCACTGTGTGTGAAGAACATGCCTGCCATCCACACTCCACATCTTAACTAGATATAGAACACTTCCAAATCCTCTGTTCAGCATCCTTCGGGGTCCTTTGGAGTCCTTTGTTGTGTCTGTGAATTTAAGCAAAAAACTCCCAGCTCCCTCGTGCTCATTCTCCCTCTCGCTCTCTCTCTCTCTCTCTCTCTCTACCTACTCACTCTCTCTCTCGCTCACCTGCTCTTCCTCTACCCGCTATCTCTTGCTCTTTTGAAAGGACGGACAAGCAATTATGGATTTTAAATGAAAACCACCACATCGATGGAACATGAATGGGCTCCCACATCAAATGCACATTTCCCCATCCCTCTGTATTTACCTAAATGCTGATAAAAGCCAGGGCGCACCATTAACGGGATGGATTTGTGAAGAAATACACAAACAAGAATCCATCTGTTCCAAACATAAAAGCAAAGGGAAGAGGCTGAGTGAATAGCCCAAAAAACAGTGTGATCGATGAGCTCAGGATATCCATATACATGATACATTATGAAGCTCAAATCAGAGCTTGTTCACAAGGTTCTTAGAGAATCAGGTACATTGCCATTTCTAGGGAATCACCCATGTTACCTTAAGAGACAAGGCATACAGAGAATTTCCTGCTCGATAGCACTGTCCCTAGCACTGTCCCTCATAAGGCACGATAGCATATACACGTGCACATGGAAGCGCACGCACATGCACTCACTGACTCACACATGCGCGCCAAGGAGCGCACACACACACACACACACACACACACACACACACACACACACACACACACACCCCTGCCTGCTCCGTCAACTCAACTGACAGCAGTAATGAGTCTCTTCTTCTTTCTCCTCTGCGTAAGCCAACTGGCACCTACTCAAGGGATTTCTTTAGGCTGAAATGCCGCCATTAATCACAATCTAGGGCAAGACTGTGTATGGCAAACAGAGATGCGTTTACGGGGGGGTGGGGGGGCAATGAGAATACAAGACAGAGGGGGAGCGGTCGCGCAAGAGACAGGGAGGAGGAGGGAGGGAGAAACAGAGAGATAGCGAACAAGAAGGAGGAGGAGAGAGAGCACGAGAGAGAGAGAGCACGAGAGAGAGCACGAGAGAGAGAGAGAGAGCGAGAGAGCGAGAGAGAGAGACAGAGAGAGAGAGAGAGAGAGAGAGAGAGAGAGAGAGAAAGTGGTACAGTAATGCTGCTTAATTCACCAGAATGACCTCACTGGTGAATCCTGTGTGGCTGCTACAGTGCAGTGGTTGGGTATTCCTCCTCCTTCGCTGACAGACACGTTAAGCTGAATAGAGGATGAGGACATAAAGCAAAACAAAAGCCCAGACGCCCCACTATGATATGAGCTCAGTTACTGGGAGGAGCCCCCCCGCTGCATCAATCACAGCCAACAAGCCAGACAGATAGTGAGTGAGAAGGAGAGGCTATTCCTTACTTCAGCAAGCAACAGCACCCCCAAAAACACGAACCACAGCACTACAACTCCAGCACGCACGCACGTAACACACACACACTCTGCCTTGGTGCTGAATAATGTCTTAATAATCTTAATCGCCTAAATTAGGGAGTGTGCCGCAGGGATAAATAAAGAGATTGGATTTGCCCTGCGCCAAAGGCAACAGCAACACACTTGATAAAGCAGCCAGCTAGTATATAGTATGTAGTGGATGTCTATGATGGGGGGAATGACAGACAGCCAGGAGGCAGAGAGCAGAGCAGAGTAGGAGTCTCTCTACCTCTTCATCACTCGACACTGAGCTACTGTACTCTCTGTACGGCCAGCCAGCTAGCCAAGCTAACTGGCGGCCATCTTAAAATCTGGTTCTTTGTGACACAGAGATGTTGTCAACATCGTGTCCTGCATCATGTCCTCTATCATAAGACAGCTGGCAGTTAGGTGGCTGCTCTCCCTCTTTTCTTTTCGTCCTTCCATTCTCCCTTTCCCTTCTTGTTCTCCGGCCAGCTGACCGCGTTCACCAGGGAAATCACCCCTCTCGTCGATCAGCAGGCCCCGCCCCTCCAGAGCAGGCTAATCCATATGAATTCATGCTAATATGAAGCGCCCCGCCTCTCGCCTTTCTCTCGCTCTCAGTGTGTGTGTGTGTGTCGTTTCACCATACAGACACACAACCAGACCCTCAGTGTGGGCTCCAGGCCTACGCCAGCACCATGCAGCACACTGACAGCAGGAGGCATGGGAGGGAAATAAATACAAATGATAAATATAGACCCTGTCACAATCACTTAGTACTCAACCTGGGTTAGATACAAAAGCCCCTTCGCCTGTTCGTCCTTATTCTCCTTCTCGCAAATAAAAAAAGACAAAGATGACATGTTTATTTGTTATTGGCTTCATTATAAGGTTTTCATGGTTTTATGAAATGTTGCTATTTCAGTCGTACAGTAAGTGAACACAGTTTTTACTTTCTGTCCATCAGAGAAACTATTATAGACCGAACTGAACATTAACGCTCATTAAGATTAGAGGGGATTTACAGTCAGGAAAAAGCAAACAGTTCTTTGAATAGGCTATAAGTCCCACTCAGCGAACCTGGTTCTTAAACAAATCCAACCCATAAACATCTGTCCCAGTAATGGTCAAAAACAGCCATTTAAAACGGCCACTTCAATCTCCCAATGTCACTCTGAAGCTTGGATTAAATGGGATTAGTTTCATTGTGACTCTACAAGCAGCTCTCTTTAGCTATGTGGCTACAGTCAAGAGGGGTGTGTTTTCACCTGTGAGCTACTTCACTTGAGTTCAGTGTTGATTGAACACAGTATCCATCAAACCCACATACCACACTACTCTCCAGCTGGTCCTACCACGCCTGGTCTAGTTCTCTCTGCCCTTACCTTCAGTTTGGTCAGCTCTTTTTAACATTTCACATTTCAGCTCCACGTAAGGTAAGACTTTTCCCGCTCAGCAAAGCCCATGGCTTCATGGTGAGGACTAAATAAAGGCTAAGCTAGCTAGCAGAGAGACACAGAAAGAGTGAAATGACAGAGTAGAGCACACAGCCAGCCTCTCTGCTCTACCTGTCAGGATGAGGCTCCAGAAGTAACGTACTGTACTATATTGACCCCAAGTCTTCCTCCCAGTGATGGGTATAAACATCTTCCTCCCAATGATGGGTATAAACATCTTCCTCCCAGTGCTGGGTATAAACATCTTCCTCCCAGTAATGGGTATAAACATCTTCATCTTCCTCCCAGTGATGGGTATAAACGTCTTCCTACCAGTGATGGGTATAATCATCTTCCTCCCAGTGATGGGTATAAACATCTTCCTCCCAGTGATGTGTACAAACATCTTCTTCCCAGTGATGGGTATAAACATCTTCCTCCCAGTGATGGGTATAAACGTCTTCCTCCCAGTGATGGGTATAAACATCTTCCTCCCAGTGATGGGTATAAACATCTTCCTCCCAGTGATGGGTATAAACATCTTCATCTTCCTCCCAGTGATGGGTATAAACATCTTCATCTTCCTCCCAGTAATGGGTATAAACATCTTCCTCCCAGTGATGGGTATAAACATCTTCTTCTTCCTCCCAGTGATGGGTATTAACATCTTCCAGTGATGGGTATAAATGTCTTCCTCTCAGTGATGGGTATAAACATCTTCCTCCCAGTGATGGGTATAAACATCTTCCTCCCAGTGATGGGTATAAACATCTTCCTCCCAGTGATGGGTATAAACATCTTCCTCCCAGTGATGGGTATAAACATCTTCCTCCCAGTGATGGGTATAAACATCTTCCTCCCAGTGATGGGTATAAACATCTTCCTCCCAGTTATGGGTATAAACGTCTTCCTCCCAGTGATGGGTATAAACATATTCCTCCCAGTGATGGGTATAAACATCTTCCTCCCAGTGATGGGTATAAACGTCTTCCTCCCAGTGATGGGTATAAACATATTCCTCCCAGTGATGGGTATAAACGTCTTCCTCCCAGTGATGGGTATAAAAATCTTCATCTTCCTCCCAGTGATGGGTATAAACATCTTCATCTTCCTCCCAGTGATGAGTATAAACATCTTCATCTTCCTCCCAGTGATGTGTATAAACATCTTCATCTTCCTCCCAGTGATGGGTATAAACATCTTCATCTTCCTCCCAGTGATGGGTATAAACATCTTCATCTTCCTCCCAGTGATGGGTATAAACATCTTCATCTTCCTCCCAGTGATGTGTATAAACGTCTTCATCTTCCTCCCAGTGATGGGTATAAACATCTTCATCTTCCTCCCAGTGATGGGTATAAACGTCTTCATCTTCCTCCCAGTGATGGGTATAAACATCTTCCTCCCAGTGATGGGTATAAACATCTTCATCTTCCTCCGAGTGATGGGTATAAACGTCTTCATCTTCCTCCCATTGATGGGTATAAACATCTTCATCTTCCTCCCAGTGATGGGTATAAACATCTTCCTCCCAGTGATGTGTATAAACGTCTTCATCTTCCTCCCATCTTCCTTTTTATCCAAAGCATTTTACATATGGGTGGTACCGGGAATAAAACCAACTAACTTGACGTAGCAAGGCCCATGCTCTACCAACTGATCTACATAGGACCACAAACTACACAATTGCTAGTCTTAACTACAGAGAGAGACAGGAGCCACCCCCTTGCCACTGCCTTTTCATTCTCAAATGATGCCTCAGCGGGCAAATAGAGGAGTCTAAAACAGTGTGGGGTTGTTATATCTCTTGGCAGTGCTGGCAATAAAAGAGTCGACTTTATGACCTACTAACACACTTTATTATCGCATTTATAAATAAAAAAAGCCTAAGACACATACATAAATATCATAAAGGCCTCTGGTTGGAAGGTGGACATAAATTATTTATGTGATAGCAAAACTGAATATATCCTAACCCGAGGCACATAAGGAAACCACAAGAGGCACAGAATGTGACATAGAATCCCCAGGTCCCTGTTAACCTATATTTGACATACATACCAAGTGCATATTAAGTACATTCAAAAAAAGGTCATTATGACATCTATCATCTACAGTAGAGGGAATGTACATTAACTGTTGGAGTGAACTGCTAATGTGTGTGAGGAAAGAGAGAGAGAGAGAGAGAGAGAGAGAGAGAGAAAGAGAGAGAGAGACAGAAATACAGAGAGAGAGAGAGAAAGCGAGAGAAAGAGAGAGAGAGAATTAAATTGAGAGAGAGAAAGACAGAGAGAGAGAGCTGGAGAGAGACAGAAAGAGAGACATAGAGAGGCTGCTGTGTTCATGTGCTTGACTTGAACTGTGAGTGTACTATAGAGGGGTAAATCTATGTGAAGGTCAGTGTAAGTGTGTAATCTAAGGCCACAGAGCGGCAGGCATGTTGTTTTCTAGCTGCAAAAGCATGAGCATTCAGCTACGGGTAGTTGGGTCTCTCTGTCACGTTACTGTCATGTTACCTACGCTACGTTATATTACTTTACGTTACCTACAGTACGTTACGTTATATTACTGTCACGTTACCTACAGTATGTTATATTACTGTCACGTTACCTACAGAATGTTATATTACTGTCACGTAACCTACAGTACGTTATATTAATGTAACGTTACCTACAGCACGTTATATTACTGTCATGTTAACTACAGTACGTTATATTACTGTCACGTTACCTACAGTACGTTATATTACTGTCACGTAACCTACAGTACGTTATATTACTGTCACGTTACCTACAGTACGTTATATTACTGTCACGTAACCTACAGTATGTTATATTACTGTCATGTTAACTACAGTACGTTACGTTATATTACTGTCACGTTACCTACAGTATGTTATATTACTGTCACGTTACCTACAGTACGTTATATTACTGTCATGTTACCTACGTTACGTTATATTACTGTCATGTTACCAACAGTACGTTATATTACTGTCACGTTACCTACAGTACGTTATATTACTGTCATGTTAACTACAGTATGGTATATTACTGTCATGTTACCTACAGTATGGTATATTACTGTCATGTTAACTACAGTATGGTATATTACTGTCACGTTACCTACAGTACGTTATATTACTGTCATGTTACCTACGTTACGTTATATTACTGTCACGTTACCTACAGTACGTTATATTACTGTCACGTTACCTACAGTACGTTATATTACTGTCACGTAACCTACAGTACGTTATATTAATGTAACGTTACCTACAGCACGTTATATTACTGTCATGTTAACTACAGTACGTTTCGTTATATTACTGTCACGTTACCTACAGTACGTTATGTTATACTACTGTCACGTTACCTACAGTATGTTATATTACTGTCACGTTACCTACAGTACGTTACGTTATATTACTGTCACGTTACCTACAGTATGTTATATTACTGTCACGTTACCTACAGTACGTTACGTTATAATACTGTCACGTTACCTACAGTACGTTACGTTATATTACTGTCACGTTACCTACAGTACGTTACGCTATATTACTGTCACGTTACCTACAGTATGTTATATTACTGTCATGTTACCTACAGTACGTTACGTTATATTACTGTCACGTTACCTACAGTACGTTATGTTACTGTCACGTTACCTACAGTACGTTACGCTATATTACTGTCACGTTACCTACAGTATGTTATATTACTGTCATGTTACCTACAGTACGTTACGTTATATTACTGTCACGTTACCTACAGTACGTTATGTTACTGTCACGTTACCTACAGTACGTTACGTTATATTACTGTCACGTTACTTACAGTACGTTATGTTATATTACTGTCACGTTACCTACAGTATGTTATATTACTGTCACGTTACTTACAGTACGTTATGTTATATTACTGTCACGTTACCTACGTTACGTTATATTACTGTCACGTTACCTACAGTACGTTACGTTATATTACTGTCACGTTACCTACAGTATGTTATATTACTGTCATGTTACCTACAGTACGTTACGTTATATTACTGTCACGTTACCTACAGTACGTTATATTACTGTCACGTTACCTACAGTACATTATATTACTGTCACGTTACCTACAGTACGTTATGTTATACTACTGTCACGTTACCTACAGTATGTTATATTACTGTCACGTTACCTACAGTACGTTACGTTATATTACTGTCACGTTACCTACAGTACGTTATCTTACTGTCACGTTACCTACAGTATGTTATATTACTGTCACGTTACCTACAGTACGTTACGTTATATTACTGTCACGTTACCTACAGTACGTTATCTTACTGTCACGTTACCTACAGTATGGTATATTACTGTCACGTTACCTACAGTATGTTATGTTACTGTCACGTTACCTACAGTACGTTATATTACTGTCACGTTACCTACAGTACGTTATATTACTGTCACGTTACCTACAGTATGTTATACTACTGTCACGTTACCTACAGTACATTATGTTATATTACTGTCACGTCACCTACAGTACGTTATATTACTGTCACGTTACCTACAGTACGTTACGTTATATTACTGTCATGTTACCTACAGTATGTTATATTACTGTCACGTTACCTACAGTACGTTATATTACTGTCACGTTACCTACAGTACGTTACGTTATATTACTTTACGTTACCTACAGTACGTTATATTACTGTCACGTTACCTACAGTACGTTATATTACTGTCACGTTACCTACAGTACGTTATATTACTGTCATGTTAACTACAGTACGTTATATTACTGTCATGTTACCAACAGTACGTTATATTACTGTCACGTTACCTACAGAACGTTATATTACTGTCACGTTACCTACAGTACGTTATATTACTGTCATGTTACCTACGTTACGTTATATTACTGTCATGTTACCAACAGTACGTTATATTACTGTCACGTTACCTACAGAACGTTATATTACTGTCACGTTACCTACAGTACGTTATATTACTGTCATGTTACCTACGTTACGTTATATTACTGTCATGTTACCAACAGTATGTTATATTACTGTCACGTTACCTACAGTACGTTATATTACTGTCACGTAACCTACAGTACGTTATATTACTGTCACGTTACCTACAGTACGTTATATTACTGTCACGTTACCTACGTTACGTTATATTACTGTCACGTTACCTACAGTACGTTATATTACTGTCACGTTACTTACAGTACGTTACGTTATATTACTGTCACGTTACCTACAGTACGTTACGTTATATTACTGTCACGTTACCTACAGTACGTTACGTTATATTACTGTCATGTTACCTACAGTATGTTATACTACTTTCACGTTACCTACAGTGCGTTACGTTATATTACTGTCACGTTACCTACAGTACGTTATATTACTGTCACGTTACCTACAGTACGTTATATTACTGTCACGTTATCTACGTTACGTTATATTACTGTCACGTTACCTACAGTACGTTACGTTATATTACTGTCATGTTACCTACAGTACGTTACGTTATATTACTGTCACGTTACCTACAGTATGTTATATTACTGTCACGTTACCTACAGAATGTTATATTACTGTCACGTTACCTACAGTACATTATATTACTGTCACGTTACCTACAGTACGTTATGTTATACTACTGTCACGTTACCTACAGTATGTTATATTACTGTCACGTTACCTACAGTACGTTACGTTATATTACTGTCACGTTACCTACAGTACGTTATCTTACTGTCACGTTACCTACAGTATGTTATATTACTGTCACGTTACCTACAGTACGTTACGTTATATTACTGTCACGTTACCTACAGTATGGTATATTACTGTCACGTTACCTACAGTATGTTATGTTACTGTCACGTTACCTACAGTACGTTATATTACTGTCACGTTACCTACAGTACGTTATATTACTGTCACGTTACCTACAGTATGTTATACTACTGTCACGTTACCTACAGTACATTATGTTATATTACTGTCACGTCACCTACAGTACGTTATATTACTGTCACGTTACCTACAGTACGTTACGTTATATTACTGTCATGTTACCTACAGTATGTTATATTACTGTCACGTTACCTACAGTACGTTATATTACTGTCACGTTACCTACAGTACGTTACGTTATATTACTTTACGTTACCTACAGTACGTTATATTACTGTCACGTTACCTACAGTACGTTATATTACTGTCACGTTACCTACAGTACGTTATATTACTGTCATGTTAACTACAGTACGTTATATTACTGTCATGTTACCAACAGTACGTTATATTACTGTCACGTTACCTACAGAACGTTATATTACTGTCACGTTACCTACAGTACGTTATATTACTGTCATGTTACCTACGTTACGTTATATTACTGTCATGTTACCAACAGTACGTTATATTACTGTCACGTTACCTACAGAACGTTATATTACTGTCACGTTACCTACAGTACGTTATATTACTGTCATGTTACCTACGTTACGTTATATTACTGTCATGTTACCAACAGTATGTTATATTACTGTCATGTTACCTACAGTACGTTATATTACTGTCACGTAACCTACAGTACGTTATATTACTGTCACGTTACCTACAGTACGTTATATTACTGTCACGTTACCTACGTTACGTTATATTACTGTCACGTTACCTACAGTACGTTATATTACTGTCACGTTACTTACAGTACGTTACGTTATATTACTGTCACGTTACCTACAGTACGTTACGTTATATTACTGTCATGTTACCTACAGTATGTTATACTACTGTCACGTTACCTACAGTGCGTTACGTTATATTACTGTCACGTTACCTACAGTACGTTATATTACTGTCACGTTATCTACGTTACGTTATATTACTGTCACGTTACCTACAGTACGTTACGTTATATTACTGTCACGTTACTTACAGTACGTTATGTTATATTACTGTCACGTTACCTACAGAATGTTATATTACTGTCACGTTACCTACAGTACGTTATATTACTGTCACGTTACTTACAGTACGTTACGTTATATTACTGTCACGTTACCTACAGTACGTTACGTTATATTACTGTCATGTTACCTACAGTACGTTACGTTATATTACTGTCATGTTACCTACAGTATGTTATATTACTGTCACGTCACCTACAGTATGGTATATTACTGTCACGTTACCTACAGTATGTTATATTACTGTCACGTTACATACAGTATGTTATATTACTGTCACGTTACCTACAGTATGGTATATTACTGTCACGTTACCTACAGTATGTTATATTACTGTCATGTTACCTACAGTACGTTATATTACTGTCACGTTACCTACAGTATGGTATATTACTGTCACGTTACCTACAGTATGTTATATTACTGTCACGTTACCTACAGTATGTTATATTACTGTCATGTTACCTACAGTATGGTATATTACTGTCACGTTACCTACAGTATGTTATATTACTGTCACGTTACCTACAGTACGTTATATTACTGTCACGTTACCTACAGTATGTTATATTACTGTCACGTTACCTACAGTACGTTATATTACTGTCACGTTACCTACAGTACGTTACGTTATATTACTGTCACGTTACCTACAGTATGTTATATTACTGTCATGTTACCTACAGTACGTTATATTACTGTCACGTTACCTACAGTACGTTATATTACTGTCATGTTACCTACAGTACGTTATATTACTGTCACGTTACCTACAGTACATTATATTACTGTCACGTTACCTACAGTACGTTATATTACTGTCATGTTACCTACGTTACGTTATATTACTGTCATGTTACCTACAGTACGTTACGTTATATTACTGTCATGTTACCTACAGTATGTTATATTACTGTCACGTTACCTACAGAATGTTATATTACTGTCACGTAACCTACAGTACCTTATATTACTGTCACGTTACCTACAGTACGTTATATTACTGTCATGTTACCTACAGTACGTTATATTACTGTCACGTTACCTACAGTACGTTATATTACTGTCACGTTACCTACAGTACGTTATATTACTGTCATGTTACCTACGTTACGTTATATTACTGTCACGTTACCTACAGTACGTTACGTTATATTGCTGTCACGTTACCTACAGTACGTTACGTTATATTACTGTCACGTTACCTACAGTACGTTATATTACTGTCACGTTACCTACAGTACGTTATATTACTGTCACGTTACCTACAGTACGTTATATTACTGTCATGTTACCTACGTTACGTTATATTACTGTCACGTTACCTACAGTACGTTATGTTATACTACTGTCACGTTACCTACAGTATGTTATATTACTGTCACGTTACCTACAGTACGTTACGTTATATTACTGTCACGTTACCTACAGTATGTTATATTACTGTCACGTTACCTACAGTATGTTATATTACTGTCACGTTACCTACAGTACGTTACGTTATATTACTGTCACGTTACCTACAGTACGTTATGTTACTGTCACGTTACCTACAGTACGTTATATTACTGTCACGTTACCTACAGTACGTTACGTTATATTACTGTCACGTTACCTAGAGTACGTTACGCTATATTACTGTCACGTTACCTACAGTATGTTACGTTATAATACTGTCACGTTACCTACAGTACGTTACGTTATATTACTGTCACGTTACCTACAGTACGTTACGCTATATTACTGTCACGTTACCTACAGTATGTTATATTACTGTCACGTTACCTACAGTACGTTACGTTATATTACTGTCACGTTACCTACAGTATGTTATATTACTGTCACGTTACCTACAGTATGTTATATTACTGTCACGTTACCTACAGTACGTTACGTTATATTACTGTCACGTTACCTACAGTATGTTATATTACTGTCACGTTACCTACAGAATGTTATATTACTGTCACGTTACCTACAGTACGTTACGTTATATTACTGTCACGTTACCTACAGTATGTTATATTACTGTCACGTTACCTACAGTATGTTATATTACTGTCACGTTACCTACAGTACGTTACGTTATATTACTGTCACGTTACCTACAGTACGTTATATTACTGTCACGTTACCTACAGTACGTTACATTATATTACTGTCACGTTACCTACAGTATGTTATATTACTGTCATGTTACCTACAGTACGTTATATTACTGTCACGTTACCTACAGTACGTTATATTACTGTCATGTTACCTACAGTACGTTATATTACTGTCACGTTACCTACAGTACATTATATTACTGTCACGTTACCTACAGTACGTTATATTACTGTCATGTTACCTACGTTACGTTATATTACTGTCATGTTACCTACAGTACGTTACGTTATATTACTGTCATGTTACCTACAGTATGTTATATTACTGTCACGTTACCTACAGAATGTTATATTACTGTCACGTAACCTACAGTACCTTATATTACTGTCACGTTACCTACAGTACGTTATATTACTGTCATGTTACCTACAGTACGTTATATTACTGTCACGTTACCTACAGTACGTTATATTACTGTCACGTTACCTACAGTACGTTATATTACTGTCATGTTACCTACGTTACGTTATATTACTGTCACGTTACCTACAGTACGTTACGTTATATTGCTGTCACGTTACCTACAGTACGTTACGTTATATTACTGTCACGTTACCTACAGTACGTTATATTACTGTCACGTTACCTACAGTACGTTATATTACTGTCACGTTACCTACAGTACGTTATATTACTGTCATGTTACCTACGTTACGTTATATTACTGTCACGTTACCTACAGTACGTTATGTTATACTACTGTCACGTTACCTACAGTATGTTATATTACTGTCACGTTACCTACAGTACGTTACGTTATATTACTGTCACGTTACCTACAGTATGTTATATTACTGTCACGTTACCTACAGTATGTTATATTACTGTCACGTTACCTACAGTACGTTACGTTATATTACTGTCACGTTACCTACAGTACGTTATGTTACTGTCACGTTACCTACAGTACGTTATATTACTGTCACGTTACCTACAGTACGTTACGTTATATTACTGTCACGTTACCTAGAGTACGTTACGCTATATTACTGTCACGTTACCTACAGTATGTTACGTTATAATACTGTCACGTTACCTACAGTACGTTACGTTATATTACTGTCACGTTACCTACAGTACGTTACGCTATATTACTGTCACGTTACCTACAGTATGTTATATTACTGTCACGTTACCTACAGTACGTTACGTTATATTACTGTCACGTTACCTACAGTATGTTATATTACTGTCACGTTACCTACAGTATGTTATATTACTGTCACGTTACCTACAGTACGTTACGTTATATTACTGTCACGTTACCTACAGTATGTTATATTACTGTCACGTTACCTACAGAATGTTATATTACTGTCACGTTACCTACAGTACTTGACAGTATATATAAATACGTGGTGTGTATAGACAGTATATATTTTGGAAGGAAAATGGTATGTACAGTAGTAGGTATATTAGGATAAGCTATGTGGCGAATACAGTATATGTACAGTACATACATGTACAGTATAATGGAGAATATGAAAGCAGGTGCTAGTGCCCTTTGACCCAAAATCCCTCCCTCCACTCGCATTCCAACCCAGAAATTTCATCTAATTGGTTCTTGTGGAATACCATTGCAGACCCAAGTGGCCTGATCCACACACAACAGTCTAGTTTTTAACCCTGTCCAATTCAGCTGCATTGTCCCAGTGTGCCAGAGGACCCAAGGAGGGAAAGGGAAATCCCAGACCCGCTCTCTCTCCCCATCCACTCCTACCTTCTAGTCAGCTTAAGAGAGACTTTCCACTCTAAACATTCTCATCTCACAGAACACAGCTAGCGACAGTACTGAGCAAGCAAAGATCTTACGTTTCATTTCAGACTCGCCTTCATAAAGACAGAGGAAGTAATCAACATATAACCAGATAGATATGGATACAATATGAAGTCCTGCCCTGATCAAACACAACTGCTAAAAAGTTCTAAGCTGGCTCTGATGTTGTCGTTCAGCCAACAAGTATGAAAACGACAGCAGCGAAGATGGCCGACCAACTGCCTTTGTACATGAAAAGCGATGTATTCCCACTGACTAACCGTTCAGCCAGCTTGGAGGAACATTAAACCATTGGAACAGATCTCTGGTGACAGCGTGACAAATCAATGTTTTTCTCGGTGTGTGAGAGACTGTTGGTTTGGCTCTGGCCTTTCACAATTCCAAACGGAGGCCGTGGTGTTGGTGTTTGGGGAAAGGGGTCAGGGACTGTGGCAGGTTAGGACCACTTCATTCACTGCCAAAGCCAAGGTCACTGCAGCTGCCCTGGGGCCATGGGAGAGGGGGTTGCCCCCCACCGACTGGGAAATGGGAAGAGAGTGAGAGAGGAGGAGGAGCGTTACGGGGGAGGAGGGGTATTCTGCCCCAGTGCACACACAGAGGTCACCGTTTTCCAGCTGGACCCTCCCCCTCTCCCCCTGACCTCTGACCTTCCCATTTCTGAGCATATGCAGAGACAGAGTGGGGGAAGGGGCACAGAGTGGGAGGGGAGAGAAAAGCACCCATCTACCCAGGACAGAGCAGAGCACAGTAGTGAAGAATGACAAAAGGGGGCCTCAGTCAGCAAGTCAGTCCTTCCGTCAGTCAGTCAGTCAGGAAAGAATAGCGCTATGGTCATCCTCACAAAGAGGAGCCAACCAGAGGGCCTGGATTTGTTCTGAACAGCATCTCACCCTGTTCCCAGCCACTCCACAGACTTCAATTCACCCCAACAATGGCTGCTGCAACTCTCTCTCTCTCTCTCTCTCTCTCTCTCTCTCTCTCTCTCGGAGGTAGCCAACATAAAGGGGTCTGCGGCTGAGGCCCAGAGAAGGGGAGTGAGGCACTTGGTTGACTGTGTCCTGTCCTATCCTCTCTGTGTCAGATTAGCGCTGTCGCCTGCCTGTCCATCACTCTGGTCTAAGACTGGGCTTTGTCCCTCTGGTTCATGTGAAGAGGTGAGTAGAGGAGAGCCCATCCGCCACTTCCTGGTCTTGGTATAGACAATGTGGCTGACTGTGGGCTCATGTGGGGAAGAGAGAACGGCCTGTGGGGCAGTGGGGCCAGAGAGACAGACAGACAGAGTTGAAAACAGGAACAGCACCAGATAGACAGACAGACAGACGGTGTCTGACCAGACACATCCTCTATCACCTCCTCCTCCCCTCCTGACACTCCACGTCCTCTTCCTTTCACTCCTTTATATGTCTTTACCAATCTCACAGTTTGTACAAAATGTCCGCCAAAGGGGAGGACAGGAAGAGGGAGTTTTTATTGGTGGATGGTGCTGGCCCTGTAAAGCTTTTTAACTGCCTTTTTTTGTCCGTAAAGGCAAGTGTAGTCAAGTGTGGTGATGGGGCAGTGGGGAGGGGCCTTTTGAAATAACTGCCACAGAGAGTTGGCAGGGCCCCTAGTGAGACATTACATCACAGAACACACACAAGAGTAGACATTGGACAGTAACACTGGTAGTGATCGGTGTATCTGGACCATCACACACTATGGGAAATGTTTTTTACTGTCAACACAAAACAGACACTTAGGAGGGCAAGCCAGCAGGCAGGCAGGCCGACATGCACAGAAACATACACACACGTGTGCACAGACACACACGTCACGTGCCTGCCCGCATGCAGTGCTCACACGCACAGATCAAATTCCCAAATAACCAGATGTCAACATTTCAGACTATCAGACTGGCCCTCAGAATCAAAACACAGTGGAAATCTGGTAAAAAAAAACACTGGGCCAGACTACAGCCCTCTTGTCTCACCTCTGACCCCACCTCTGCCCTTTTCCCTCTCACCTCCGACCTCTATTACTGAGGAATTCCCCCTATGGGCCTTAAAACCAGGGAGAAGGAATTCTCAACCCCCTTTTCTTTTGTTTGTTTGAGAAAGGGTGGTCCAGAGACATCCGGACCAAGACAGAATTCATTAAAAGGATACCACCCCGTCATGTGCCTCCCACGACCACAATGGACCTGCATTTTTTATTTGAACCAAAACCCAGCTGCATGCAGACGCTCTGATGGTCATGGTCAAGGTTAGAGCCTTTCATCAACGATTGGCAGAGTCAACTGAAAATACATATATTTTGACACTGGCTCTATTTTCTTCAAATGAGCACATTTACAACAACACATTTTCTGAAATCATGTTGAAATGGGTAATTGGGAGAAATATTTAGGGCAATCTGGAAGGAATAATCTCCACCAGAGTACTTCGAGCTGCACAAAGGATAGCCGATAGTGGAATTGGAAGAATTTGACATCTAAAATATTTACTTCCAAACCATTAGAGACCTTTCTACCAGCCTTGAGACTGAGACTGAAGCTTGAGTGACAGCGGCTTTTCTTTCTGATCCCATCTCAAGTCAATCAGTCACATTCCTCTTCCCACCTCTGGTATGGAACTTGTTAGCAGAGAAGGGAGGGGGAGAGGGAGTGGAAGAGCGACAGAGAGAAAGATAGCTGATGAGAGAGAGCGAGAAGGTTTGAGACAGGAGGGAGAGAATGAGGAAGAAAGAGAGAGAGAACACAAGAGCGAGAGAATGAAAGATAAAAGAGAGAGCGGGGAGGGGAGGGGGTGATATTCCTGCCTGGCTCCTCGCTCTTGTCTCTGTGCGACAGCTATTGCCACTTCATCTTTGATTTACAGATTATGGGAGAGAGATAGAGATTTCAGCTACACCTATACCTGCCATCCCCTGGCGGGCGGCCACGTCACAGATCTGCAAACACATCGTTGTGTTTTCACAGTGCCCCTGTCGCAACAGTGCTGGGGTCTGCTGTGCTGTGGGAGGCTAGCCCTGGGTGACAGGACAGGACAAGGTTATCCTCTGAGACATGCAGCTGTTTTCCAGGTGTCTCTCTCTCTCTCTGCGGTAATTTCTCTCTTCTGAAATAAGTTTATTATTAGTTATTGAGGTTGCTGGCTCTTTGCCAGATTTCCCTTCCTCTTCTTTGCACACAAGTAGGAGGGAAAGAAAACATATATCTGCAATTAGAACATCTACACTTCCCAGTTATGAATGTGATCCGCAAATATAGAAAACATATACATCATAATGCCACTTGTGATAATATCACTCCTCGAAAAACATATGAAGGGGGATCTCAATCTTGTTGAACATGAAGCAGCGAGGCGAGGAATCAGGGCACTTCTGTTTGAGCAGTTCAATCTCCCAGGCAGTATGCTGTTCAGCCAATGCACTGCAATCAATGCGTTTGGGTCTTTATGCATATATGATATCCTCTTTTAAGTTCCTTCAGCTTACTGTGAGGCATTGTTTACACAAGCAGATATTTAGAGAGCAGGATAACATCAAGCCACAGCCACACTAACTGAGCAATGCTGCTTTCATAGTGTTTACACCCCCCCCTCCCCATACAGTATGACTGTTATAGCCCTGCTCTGCACACCTGGAAATCCCATGACCTGTGTCAGCATAGCCCAGGCTCAGTTGTACAGTAGCTCCTGCCATTCAGACAATACAGTACTAAACAGACTCTAATGGTCATTGTGTTGTTCTGCAGCTCCGCTCAAGGTTGCATACCATAGGATTCCTCTCTATGGAATGAGAGGCCTTCCAGGGAACGTTCCAAGGATCCTTCCAGGGCTGGGAGAGGCAGCTGAGGGAGCTGAGAGCCAAGGCTGGCAGCTACAGACTAGGGAACGGAGCCTGAGTGAGCGGAGGGATGGATGGGTTGGAGGTACTGCAGGCTAGCACATGGCCTACCCTAGGGCACTTTACTTAAGGCACCTCTTCGAGTGAAATGGAGATGCAGAGCCTCCATTGTATGTCTCCTGTGGCTTGACAGCTGAGGTAGAGTTAATTCAAACACTATCTTCTTCCGGACACGTATCACATCAGCACCATGCAGGGTGTGAAATAAACAGGTAAAAGGATAATACCAATAGGAAAAAAGAAGCTCCCAGATCTGCGATGTGTCATCTTAAAGAAATAATAGAAAATTCTAATTTCTTGATCCCGCTGGGGGACTTGGGCAAGCAGAGGCGTTTGTAAGTACAATTGCTTCAAGTGTTTTTCCTAGGGATCATTTCACATGGCTGTTTGTTTGGCCTCCAGATACAAATGCATAATGGAGCCAAGGCACACACAATGGAGACAAGGTAAATACTATTTCCAAGAAAGCCACGAGGAGAGAGAAGAGGAGAGTGCTCTTCCATATCCGGAATGTCCTGCTTTAGATTAAAACAGGCATTGAGAGTATTGGCAGATGAATCACAGTGCCTGTGTTCGACCTGTGCTGTTCTATTTCAATCTATTACGCCTCATTGACTGCCTTCAAATACATCTTATGTGATCACTCATGATTTCTACGCAAACAACCCATGACTGTTTTCCCTTCCCAGAAGTCTGTTGTTTGCCAAGACATTTTCAGAATAATTTTTCACAGTAATATGTCCCTTGGCTAAATGCACTTGAAGATATATCATAAGGATTTCTTAAAGTTGGTTATCCCCTGACATGTATGTATAGGGCCAAATAACGAAAATGGGCTCGGTATACATGAATTCATAAAGCTAAATAATGAAATGATCCAACTTATCTTCAACACATTGGCATCAATTTAACTCAGATCTGAGTTCTCCACCTGGGAGGTAGATTAGATAGACACCTGTGAAGACTCTGCGGGCATCCAGAGCTCTGAGCCCTTCAGCCCAGCTCAGCATTACAGTCAGAGAAATCATATTATACCTCAATCTCCCAAGAGCAGAGAGAGATATGACCATGCACAGCAGGGTAAAATAGACACAGTAATCTGCACAGTGCTAACCACATTGGTCCTTAAAATGCTATATATGTCTGTTTTCCAAGCAGGGACGTAGGCCTTTGAAAAAGAGGAAAAAGGGGCATGTCATGTTGCATTTTCTCACCGAGGTGAATTGCAGAGGCAGTGGCAGGAGCTCTCAGCAGCACCTCTCTCATTGTGGCTGGGGAGAGGAGTGGAGAGGAGGCTGGAAAGGGGGCGGGGGCACGCTGTCCTGAGTGGTAACAGAATACTGGTGTGTGTGTATGTTGTGTGTGTATGTAAAGAAATTAGATTTATTTATTTTAGTGAGTGAAGGAAGGATGAGCGCAGTCCCCAGTGAGAATTAGCAGTCACCAGAGACAAGAAGAATGACAGGGGTAAAGCCTGTCGCAGGCGCGTGCGTCTCAGTCGAAACAGAGCATATATTTTGCCGACATTTTGTGGCGTTTTTGTTTGTTTTGGTGTTCGGCAGGGTTTTTTCCGTCTGTTTGAGCACACACATTTTATCTTTAGGCAAGTCGAAGTTCGGTAGACGAAGACCACGCCCCTTCGTCTGTGATTGGTCAATAGTACCACTCCTAATAGAAGTGGGAACTATGGACGGGATTCTTCAATTAAGTCATTCAATGAGAGATGACTAGTTTTCATTCAAGTTCTTTCACTTGTGAAATACTGAAGTAAATATCTAACTAAGACCTCCTTGGCAACAACTTCAACATTTCTGACCGATTTCTTGATTTATCTTAGATACATTTTGGACTATTTTGAGAAAATGTATACTGGCTATGTTGTTGCAAACAGTATTATTGCCGTTCTTTCCCCATTTTTCCCGCAAAGGTATTTTAAGGGTGTATGCGAGGCACAGGCATTCGATTCGCTTCCTAGTTCTGCTTGGAGCAAAACGAGCCTAGTATGCAGGTGCCTTTACCCTGCTGCCTCCATCACAGATCACTCTCTGAGACCTGAGACCTGTTGTTGTTAGCTCCATTAGGAGAATTACTCTCATTATGTGTCTGTCTACAAAGCATCTGTTGCCTTATATCTACCCACATTGTGAAAGAAAAAAACCCACTGGTGTGGTCTACAATCTCTCTCTCTCTCTGAATTAAATTAAAGGGGCTTTATTGGCATGGGAAACATGTGTTAACATTGCCAAAGCAAGTGAGGTAGATAATATACAAAAGTGAAATAAACAATAGAAATTAACATTAAACATTACACATACAGAAGTTTCAAAACAATAAAGACATTACAAATGTCATATTCAGTGTTGTAACGATGTACAAACGGTTAAGGGTACACAAGGGAAAATAAATAAGCATAAATATGGGTTGTATTTACAATGATGTTTGTTCTTCACTGGTTGCCCTTTTCTTGTGGCAGCAGGTCACAAATCTTGCTGCTGTGATGGCACACTGTGGAATTTCACCCAGTAGATATGGGAGTTAATCAAAATTGGGTTTGTTTTCGAATTCTTTTGGATCTGTGTAATCTGAGGGAAATATGTGTCTCTGATATGGTCATACATTGGACAAGAGGTTAGGAAGTGCAGCTCAGTTTCCACCTCATTTTGTGGGCAGTGTGCACATAGCCTGTCTTCTCTTGAGAGTCATGTCTGCCTACGGCGGCCTTTCTCAATAGCAAGGTTATGCTCACTGAGTCTGTACATAGTCAAAGCTTTCCTTAAGTTTGGGTCAGTCACAATGGTCAGGTATTCTGCCACTGTGTACTCTCTGTTTAGGGCCAAATAGCATTCTAGTTTGCTCTGTTTTTTTGTTAATTCTTTCCAATGTCTTTTTGTTTTCTCGTGATTTGTTTGGGTCTAATTGTGTTGCTGTCTTGGGGCTCTGTGGGGTCTGTTTGTGTTTGTGAACAGAGCCCCAGGACCAGCTTGCTTAGGGGACTCTTCTCCAGGTTCCTCTCTCTGTAGGTGATGGCTTTGTTATGGAAGGTTTGGGAATCACTTCCTTTTAGGTGGTTGTAGAATTGAATGGCTCTTTTCTGGATTTGGATAATTAGTGGGTATCGGCCTAATTCTGCTCTGCATGCATTATTTGGTGTTCTACATCTTACATGGAGGATAGTTTTGCAGAATTCTGCATGCAGAGTCTCAATTCTCTCTCTCTCTCTCTCTCTCTCTCTCTCTCTCTCTCTCTCTCTCTCTCTCTCTCTCTCTCTCAAGCCAATTTCCCAGCAGGAGGCCCAGTGTATTGTGGTTCTATTGAGACAGTCTCCTGACCTGTGCAGCCCAGTCATTGAGCTGAGTGTCAGTGGGAAGTGCAGCAGAAGGGCAGTTTCAAAGGGCCGGGCTGGTGGAGGGAGGAAGGGGGGTGAGGGGCGGGGTTTCACCCAGAGACAAAGGAAACCCGAGGGAGATGGAAGGCTGGCGCTTCAGCGTCCACCCAGTCAGGAGGCTAGGATGAATGGGAGGGTTACGGAATAGCATCTCCTCCAACTACTCCCACACATACACACAATAATAATCAACCAACGCCTGGGAACACACACACACACACCATCGCCCAATACCTGGGAAAAAAACATTTTAAAACTGTTACAATGTGTCAACACACTCACCACTCTCCATAGTGTTATTGTTTACCTCTGTGGCGGACGTTCATGGCAATATCCTTCACATATAGAAAGAGATTCAATTAGTTTATTCCCCCACAGATCTACACAATGAAGGTTAAAGAAAGCTGTAAAAATCTATAAAAAATACAAAAACTAAGATGTCT
Source organism: Oncorhynchus mykiss (assembly GCF_057628025.1). Classification (NCBI taxonomy): domain Eukaryota; kingdom Metazoa; phylum Chordata; class Actinopteri; order Salmoniformes; family Salmonidae; genus Oncorhynchus; species Oncorhynchus mykiss. Next base: position 14,967,392 of record NC_143047.1, read on the forward strand.
TGATTTCATGTCTTCACAGCCCAGATTTAATAGTTGGCACCTTTGGCAGTCATTACAGCTGTGAATCATTATGGGTAATATTCAACCTTTGCACAACTCTTAGGGCAACATAGGTCTACTGTTTTTTGTAAACATTGCTCATACTCAGTACATTTTAGCTGGGAATAATTGATGGACAGCAATATTCAAACCTTGTCTCAGATTTTCAAGCAAAATTAAGTCCGGACTGAGACTGGACTACTCAACACTCAACACCTGTTGGAAAGCCATTCTGGTCCGTTTGGTATAAACATTTGTGTAATTGTCTCTCTGAAAAGGAAAACTCTCTCCCAGGGTTAGGTTTACAGAAGACTGAGGCTGGTTGTCTTTACATTTTCTTTTTACCTGGGCTTTGCTCCTTGCAAATTGATTCTGATCCTAACAAAGTCCCAGGTCCCTGCTGATGGCACGGTGAATTGTTTGGTTGATTTCACATTGAATTCACGTTTGACAAATGTAAATCAAAACTCGATGTTGAACTGACGTCTGTGCCCAGTGGGTGAAGCTTCACTAATTACACCCCCCTTTGCAGGACAACACTGCTTGCCTGTCACTGGGCTTGTAAAAGCAACAGAAAAATGACCCCAAAGTAAAAATTGAGCATGAGCCCCAACACAGACAAAAACATGAGGATATATACTGTATCCTCCAACCACATCTCCCCCCACATACACACATAATAATAATCATCCAATACCTGGAAACACACACCACAGCCCAATACCTGGAAAAACCTTTTAAAGCTATTACAATGTGTCAACACACTCACCACTCTCCACAGAGGGCTTTCTGGGTGTCTGACTGAGTAAGTATAGTGTTATAGTTTAGCTCTGTGGCTGGCTAACATGCCAGTATTCTTTACATTGCACCCCTCCTCCTGTGCTAAGCTAAGCTACAGGAGTGTTTTGCTAGCACAGACTGGAATATGTTCCGGGATTCTTCCAATGGCATTGAGGAGTACACTGGCTTTATCAATAAGTGCATTGATGACATTGTCCCCACAGTGACTGTGTATACCCCTACCAGAAGCCATGGATTACAGGCAACATCCGCACTGAGCTAAAGGGTAGAGCTGCCGCTTACAAGGAGCAGGACTCTAACCCAGAGGCTTATCAGAAATCCCACTATGCCCTCCGACGAACCATCAAACAGGCAAAGAGTCAATACAGGACTAAGATCAAATCGTACTACACCGGCTCAGATGCTTGTCGAATGTGGCAGGGCTTACAAACCATTACAGACTACAAAGGGAAGCACAGCCGAGAGCTGCCCAGTGACACAAGCCTACCAGATGAGCTAAATTATTTCTATGCTCGCTTCGAGGCAAGTAACACTGAAACATGCATGAGAGCATCAGGTGTTCCGGGCGACTGTGTGATCACATTCTCCGCAGCCGATGAGAGTAAGACCTTTAAACAGGTCAACATTCACAAGACTGCAGGGCCAGACAGGACATGTACTCTGAGTGTCTTCACTGACATTTTCAACCTCTCCCTGTCTGAGACTGTAATACCAACATGTTTCAAGTAGACCACCATAGTCCCTGTGCCCAAGAACACTAAGGTAATCTGCCTAAATGACTACTACTAATGTCTGTAGCCAAGAAGTGCTTTCAAAGGTGGGTCATGGCTCACATCAACACCATTATCCCAGAAACCCTAGACCCACTTCAATTTGCATACCGCCCCAATAGATCCACAGATGATGATCTCTATTGCACTCAACACTGACCTTTCCCACCTGGACAAAAGGAACACCTATGTGAGAATGCTATTCATTGACTACAGCTCAGTGTTTAACACCACAGTGCCCTCAAAGCTTATCACTAAGCTAAGGACCATGGGACTAAACACCTCCCTCTGCAACTGGATCCTGGACTTCCTGACAGGTCTCCCCCAGGTGGTAAGGGTAGGCAACAACACGTCCACTACGCTGATCCTCAACACAGGGGCCCCTCAGGGGTGCGTGCTCAGTCCCCTCCTGTACTCCCTGTATGGCCAGGCACGACTCCAACACCATCATTCAATTGGCCGATGACACAACAGTGGTAGGCCTGATCACCGACAACGACGCGACAGCCTATAGAGAGGAGGTCAGAGACCTGGTCGTGTGGTGCCAGGACAACAACCCCTCCCCCAACGTGATCAAGACAAAGGAGATGATTGTGGACTACAGGAAAAGGAGGACAGAGCACGCCCCCATTCACATCGACAGGGCTGTAATGGAACAGGTTGAGAGCTTCCAGTTCCTTGGTGTCTACATCACCAACAAACTAACATGGTCCAAGCACACCAAGACAGTTGTGAAGAGGGCACAACAAAACCTATTCCCCCTCAGGGGACTGAAAAGACTTGGCATAGGTCCTCAGATCCTCAAAAGGTTCTACAGCTGCACCATTGAGAGCATCCTGATGGGTTGCATCACTGCCTGGTATGCAACTGCTCGGCCGCCGACCACAAGGCACTACAGAGGGTAGTGCATATGGTCCCGTTCATCACTGGGGCCAAGCTTCCTGCCCTCCAGGACTTCTATACCAAGCGGTGTCAGAGGAAGGCCCTAGAAATTGTCAAAGACTCCAGCCACCCTAGTCATAGACGGTTCTCTCTGCTACCGCACGGCAAGCAATACCGGAGTGCCAAGTCTAGGTCCAAGAGGCTTCTAAACAGCTTCTACCCCCCAAGTCATAAGACTCCTGAACATCTAATCAAATGGCTACCCAGAATATTTGCATTGCCCCCCCACCCTTTTATGCTGCATTGTCGGAACTAGAAGCACAAGCATTTCGCTACACTCGCATTAACATCTGCTAACCATGTGTATGTGACAAATAAAATTTGATTTGATTTGCTACTACTCTCTGTTATTATCTATGCACAGTCACTTTAATAACTCTACCTACATGTACATATTACCTCAATTACCTCTACTATCGGTGCCCTCTTCACACTGACTCTTTACCGGTACTCCCTGTACATAGCCTCGATTTTGTTAGTTTACTGCTGCTCTTTAATTATTTGTTACTTAATTATAATTTCTTTGAGGTATTTTCTTAAAACTGCATTGTTGATTAAGGGCTTGTAAGTATGCATTTTACTGTAAGGTCTACTACACCTGTTGTATTCAGCTCACGTGAACAATAAAATGTGATTTGATTTGATTGCTCCAAGGCAAAGTGGTGGCATCCTTTTTGATCTTGAGGAATTTACGGATATCTTGGATATTGACTACTACAATTATCTTCTCAATGCCAGTGGAGGCTCCTCAGATGAGGAAGGGGAGGACCATCCTACTCAGTGAATTTCAGCAACATTTTAATAGTGAAACATCATCTTTTTTTTTAGATAAAACTATACTAAATGTATTCAAGTAACCAAATAACTGATTAAAACACACTGTTTTGCCATGAAGATTTACAGTAGCCTCAATAGCACTCGCTTGGGTACATTGACTTCAATACAAAACCTTTGATATGATTTAAGAGGAACTGATAGTTACGTTCACCCAGATGACAGCCCTGCAGCGCTGTTACAGGTAGCCTCTCTTTCTCTTCCATTCTGCTCCTCTTTTGTCCCTGCAATCTTCTATTTTATAAACTCTCATTCAACATCCCAGCGTAAGGCTGGGAGGGAAATGACCCATGGCAATCACAGAGTTAAAAAGTAGTGCTAAAATACTGAAGCGGGGGAGGTTCTACAGTGTAACTGTCTGGGATACTGTATGTATAGAAAACACACACAAATGGTAGTCAGAATGGAGTTGTACCTATTGTCTATTTTCACCTTCACTCTTCATGTTTGGCCTCTCCTTTTCTCCACCCAACACCCCACCGTGCTTCTCTTGATCCCCCAGGGTTACCCAGGTCAATTATAGACTCAGAGCCTGAATGGGCCCCAGAATTAAAATAAATTATAACTTAACAAAGCTTAAACTCTTTCCAATTAATGCATAAAAAGGGGGACAAAAGCCTGTCATTTCGATTGATCCTATTTTGTAAGCGAGGGCTTTTATGATCAGTTGCCTGGTGACAGGCGTGCGGGGTATAAAAGGAGGACCATTCAGTAAACCGCTGGTCCGACCGGTCTACTATACTGAGCACTGTAATTAATTGAAATGATGAAAAGCTTCCTGAGCCTAAGCTAATGAGGAACTCCAAGAGAAACAGGAGGGAGAGATGGAGAAGGAGAGGGAGAGAGGCAAAGCCATCAAAGAGATAACATTTACAAAAATAAGTGTTTCCTGGACGGCTGGCCAATTGAGCGGGCCGACGGGGAGCCCATGCTGCACCAGCTCCCAGCAGAGAGCGCACACACATGGCAGACAAGTAAATAAGAAGAACAATTTATGGTGGATGGGGTTGAGGGCCGGGCGGGACACTTTATCTGAGGGGGACTATAAAGAGGCTTCACTAATCGCGCCACCATTTGCATGGCAGCACTGCCTGCCTGTCACTGGGACTGCCACAGAGCCGTGGTGCAGGGAGCGAGGCTGTAATGCAGCACAAATTATCCTAAAGTACAAATTGAGCCCCAACACAGACAAATACACGAGACAAAAAAATAACCTTTGATCTTTAGAAGTCTTGAGTAACGAACCTCTCTTTAAAGGAGAGAAAAAAGGTCTCCGCTTTCTTCCCGTCTCAAATGTATTTCTCTACTGGTGGGCCCTAAAAGGATAAAAGAGATCTGAAATGGTTCAAGCCTCTCTCATATGCTAAACTGCCCCTGCTGGAGGTTGGCTATTAGTGTCTTCCCTAGGAGAGGCCTGCTGCACTGACAGAACATAACCCAGCACTCCTGTCTGCCTCTGTGTTCCTCCCTTCCTTATAGCTACTTCACTTTCACACTTCCTGTAACACAATCCTCTGCACCAAGTATTTAGACAACCCCCCAAAAGCGCAATACAGGAACAGTTGAGAGCGGTAGAGGCATCTAACAGAAATGGAAACATTCAGAGGCTGATAACATAACATCATCGTAGCATTTTTTCACTTCCCATCAACACTTCTTCCCTGCTCTCTACTGGCTGGATATATGTGGACAGACAGAGAGGCCATGATGGTGTACACTGAGATTATCAATGTGTAGTTCAAACTCTGAAAGGGAGGAAGGTGTGAGAGACAACTCCCCTCCTTCACCTCTCCCTCCTCCCTGGGAGGAAATAAGAGCACAGCTGTTTCACTTTTGCCACATCTCTTCTTATGTCTCCTCCAGTGAGTGAGCCAGGGTTGATGCCTACTGCGCTTCATCCAATAATTTATATATACACTAGATGACTGAAGATACCGCGCATCCATCTTGGCACTGCCCCACCGTTGTAAATAATATTTTGGAAGCTATCGAAATTCATTCATTAATGTCTACATTTGTTTTTGCCAAGTTTATTCTATTACGAACATCTTAATGCATACTTTTAAATTATATTATGTGAGCTAAACACAAACATTTTCCTTAAGTAAGTATAATTTTGAGAGATGTAATGTTACTGTCCTTACTACAACAACATAAATACTTAAATACATGTAATTTTGTCCTTGAAACATTAATTGAAATACTGTAGAATTGAATTCATTCCTGTTGAGGACCGCTCTACTGGGGAGTACCAATATGGCCGACCGGTGGCGTCAAGGCCCCTCAATGGCCAATACATAGCATCAGCAATCCAGGGATTATATACATCATTGGCTCCATCTAGCAGGGAATCCCTCCAGTCCATCACAGTCTTTTACTAAAGAATAAAATACAAACAAACAAAGGCTCCTACTGGATGATATATAAAAATAAAAAAAAGAACTAGACCCACTGCTTTTGAAGAAGGAAATTGATTTTTTTTTGCTTCATGTGATAACAATACCCAGTGTGGATTGTTCAAGCCCCTCATGATGTGTAATGATTCATAGATCAAACTCCATATCTAGCAGGGCATCTGTACGTGCTGCTATCAAAGGGACATTGATTCTGGTTTGTAAGCCCAGAAGCATTTCATGTCTGTGACAGTGCACCCAGGAGCACACAGAGACCTTTACTGACACGAGGCAAAAGACATGAGAGGATCATGCTTTAACCACCATTTCCCCAAACAACAATAGACATGACCACGCTTTGATGGGCAACATGGGACGTTGGGGCTGTGAATTCCTGCGGAGCCAATTTGTCCGTTCTCTAGCTGGGCATTTCCATTGAAAAGGACCCATTAGCACCAACATATGAAGCTTTTAGGAGCATATCAAATTGGGTGTCAAATGACAGCTAAGAGTCTATATTTGTGGGGAATAAAGGCATAGATACATTTTCCAACAATTTTCCATCTTAAAAAGTTTGGCATAAGTCATGCATTTTATTTGTGGATAAACAGAGGGAAAAGGGGTCTTAGAAAACACCCACCAGAAAAAGTCTTAAAAGGTATCAGAAATACATCAAAACCCAATAATGATGATGTAAAGACCCCTGCAAACTAATATCAACACTTATATTTAGTTTTGGAGAAATTATTTTCCTTCTGTAAGTTTAAGAAATATTGCCTTGTGCCTTGTAATTCCTTTACCAAAAACCCACATATCTTCACGCTTTAAGATATTTTCAAATGTCTCTACCTAATGAGAGAGGATAATGAAATCTTACAGAAGTAACAAGTAAAGGTAGACCTATCAATTAGTTAGTGTTTTTACTGATATCAATTTTGTTAATGAATTATTGAGTGATTAAAACTCGTTATTCCATTATCAAATCAGTTATGGAATTACTGCAAATGAATTGGCTACAATGGGAAATCCTAATAGTCACAAACCACAGTTGGGTCACATGCTACTGTCCTCCCTTCCACTGGCATACTGTTATGTTCAGCTCATAACTGTTTTCTTTGTGTTTCTGTTGTCTGGTGGTCAAACCAAGAGTGTTAAAACAGTCTGAGTCTGGACAACTCCTACCTCTCTCTCTCTCTCTTTCTGCCTCTCTCTCTCTCACTCTCCAGTTAATGTCACCTCTGCAAGCTCTTACTGACACCTACCCGTGAGCCCCTCTCTTTCCATTTCCTGTAACCAGCATCCTCCCCCACTGAGCACTGACCAACACTGGACGTCCATGGATGTTGAAACGTAGTTGAAACGTAGTTGAAACGCGGTCAGTTCACCCATGGCCTTGATGTTAACGTCCACAGATGGACGGCACTGGACCAAATCTTAACCTATCATAGACGTATATTTCACAAGTTTGGATAGTACAGTACAGTGAGTAGAGCACAGTAGAGTACAGTCCAATACAATACAGTAGTACAGTACAATACAGTACAGTGAAGAAAAGTATAGTACGGTAGAGTAGAGTATATTGTACTGTACTCTACTGTACAGAACTATACTATACTTTACTGAACTCTACTACACTCTACTTTACTCTACTGAACTATACTATACTTTACTGTACTGAACTACTATACTGATCTCTACTGTACTCAACTGAACTCCACTCTATCCTACTCTACTCTGCTATTGTACTGTACTTTACTCTACTGTGCTCCAAACTTGTGAAAACATGAAGAGAATGACATTGATATCCATAATAATGCATTTCTGTGTAGTACAGATCAGGGATCCATGATGTAATTCCGTTACCATAATTCCGTTACTATAATTCCGTTACTATAATTCCGTTACTATAATTCCGTTACTATAATTCCGTTACCATAATTCCGTTACTATAATTCCGTTACTATAATTCCGTTACTATAATTCCGTTACTATAATTCCGTTACCATAATTCCGGTACCGGGTGTAAATCCACTTTACTTACTGTAGTTCAATAACCAAAATATATATTTTTAACTCAATGTGTCCTGTCATAGCTGACTTCTCATTCTTTCTGCAGACATCTTTTAATCTTCATTCAGAGCAGATATTTAACAGAGTTTTAAGAAAACGTGGTCGCATAAAAACCTGAGGGAGATTTTACAGTAATTATGTTACCAAAGCTTGCATCTACACTGTTCTTCCACTAAATTAGTTTTTGTGTACATTTTTCCAGTGGAAATTGTTAAAAAATAGTCCTTGTGCATAGAGTTGTATGGTTTGTTAAACTTTGTCAAAGCGTTACCATGGAATTCCGTTACCGTGGAATTGCCCAGCTGTTCTTTTTCACTATGATTGCTTCCTCCTGTCCTGAAGCCTGGTGTCCTGCAGGCTCAGGTAACCAAGTAAATATTCATTAAGGAGAAGGCCCTGCCCTTAGCTTCTCTTTGTCACTCAACAAAGACATCAATTCCCTGAGTCCAGCATCGGCACGCACACACACACGGTTACTATCATATGGTAGGCATGTCAGGACTCCACGGTTCAACATTCCCAGCAGATAAATATCACATGCTTCATTAGAATGGGGCCCTTTCTCAACACCCCCTCCTTAGGGGTCAAAGGCCATAATGTCAGAATGTGACCTCCAGACAATCAGTAATCCTTAAACTGATCAATATGAGTCACAGGGCAGGGGTCAACCATTTAAGTGACCCTGAAGAACAAAAGAGAAGGAAGCCCAGAAGAGAAGAGAACACACTATTATCTTTCAGGAGCAGCCAGTGGTGGAAAAAGCCTTACCACCCGAAGCAATGAGCTTCAACTTGAAGTTGTCTGCACATAACATTACATCCTAGTACATCCTGTAATCAGAGATCTGTGCTGGCCAGGTGTCTACATGAGTAGATTCATTGTGTGACACATGCATTGTATCACTGTATATGAAATGTTGTTCGTAATACCAGCTCTACAGCTGAGCTCTACAGCTGACAAGACAAGACCTAATATTAGCCATCCCCCTCAGCAGTGAATATTCTAATTGGCCCAGGTTTGACCAGGGGTAGGCTGTCATTGTAAATAAGAATTAGTTCTTAACTGACTTGCCCGGTTAAATAAAGGTCAAATAAAAAATAATACTCCTCGGGTGCTGAGCTGTCAGTCAAATCGGGGGACCGATTTTCATTTCACCCCCCCGGTTGTACATCCACTCCACCCTCAGACCACTAAATCATAAATAAGAAGTCATGGAATAGTCAATTCCAGGATTTTCCCTCATGTAAAAGCAGGGAGGTGCTGAAACGGTAACTATGGGCTGACTTTTGAGAGAAAGCCTCCCTAAGGAGGTTTTAAAAGGTTTCTTGTGTCTGGCGGCGCCACAGCGCAGGGATGACTTTTTCCCGTGGCCTGCGAGATGCAGGCCCTCCCCGTCACCACTTAGCCACCTCGGTCCCATTGAGCGGCGAGGCTGCATGGACACAACAGCACAGCAGTGAGCTGTCTCCTTCCTGGCCTGTGTTACACACAGGGCAGGAATCTAAGCCCTCTGCCAGCCTTTGTCTGTCAGTGTGTAACTCGACGCAGCACAGAAGAGCTTTCAGAAACGCTTAACTGTACAGTATCACAAAGGTGCTGCTTTGATTGCTCCCCACGACCTCTGCAAGGAGAGGATGCCTGTGCATTTGAGTTACTATATTGTAGGCAAGTGTGTGTGTGTGTGTGTGTGTGTGTGTGTGTGTGTGTAAGCACAAAGGGTTTTTAAAAGAATACTGCACATTCAACTGACCCATTGTTCTCCAATGTAAGGCAGCGACATATGCCGTTTTTTTTCTTCCACAGAAACACATGGGTTTGTCTATTGTTCTCCAGCACTGCACAGCAATGGAGTGCTGGAGCACACCACATCATCATTAACAAACATATGAAGGTACAGAGTTCAACACAAAGGGTCCTCCATTAGCCGTTAAAGGACAAAGGCTGCTGCACAAGCTTGGAGACCACATCAATTACTGTGGCTGCCTTGCTTAAGACACCACCGACCCTCTGCTCTATGGTCACTTCACTGTTCAGTTAAAACGACCCAAAGCCTCATGAAGCAAGGAGGCAAGACCTTCTGAAAATAACAAGCGCCACATAACATAACACATTCACTTTGAGACTAACTCCAGTGGAGGCTGCTGAGGGGAGGACGGCTCATAATAATGGCTGGAATAGAGTCAGCGGAATGGTATCAAATACATCAAAAACATGGTTTCCATGTGGTTGAGACTAGAGGTCGACCGACTAATCGGAATAGCCGACTAATTAGGTTCCGATTTCAAGTTTTCATAACAATTGGTAATCTGCATTTTTGGACACCGATCATGGCCGATTACATTGCACTCCACGAGGAGACCGGGCAGGCTGACTACCTGTTATGCGAGTGCAGCAAGGAGCCAAGGTAAGGTGCTAGCTAGCATTAAACATATCTTATAAAAAACAATCAATCTTAACATAATCACAGGTTAACTACACATGGTTGATGATATTACTAGTTTATCTAGCTTGTCCTGTGTTGCATATAATCGATGCGGTGCCTGTTAATTTATCATTGAATCACAGCCTACTTCATCAAACGGGTGATTTAACAAGCGCGAAAAAGCACTGTCGTTGCACCAATGTGTACCTAACCATAAACATTAACGCCTTTCTTAAAATCAATACACAAGTATATATTTTTAAACCTGCGAATTTAGTTAATATTGCCTGCTAACATGAATTTCTTTTAACTAGGGAAATTGTGTCACTTCTCTTGCGTTCTGTGCAACAGAGTCAGGGTATATGCAGCAGTTTGGGCCGTCTGGCTCGTTGCAAACTGTGTGAAGACCAACTTCGCCAAACGGGGGATGACTTAACAAAAGCGCATTTGCGAAAAAAGCACAATCGTTGCACGAATGTACCTAACCATAAACATCAACCCCTTTCTTAAAATCAATACACAGAGGTATACTTTTTTAAACCTGCATATTTAGTTAAAAGAAATCCAGGTTAGCAGGCAATATTAAACTAGGGAAATTGTGTCACTTCTCTTGCGTTCATTGCACGCAGAGTCAGGGTATATGCAACAGTTTGGGCAGCCTGGCTCGTTGCGAACTAATTTGCCAGAATTTTACGTAATTATGACATAACATTGAAGGTTGTGCAATGTAACAGGAATATTTAGATTTATGGATGCCACCTGTTAGATAAAATACGGAATGGTTCCGTATTTCACTGAAAGAATAAATGTTTTGTTTTCGAAATTATAGTTTCTGGATTTTACCATATTAACGACCCAAGGCTCGTATTTCTGTGTGTTATTATGTTATAATTAAGTCTAGGATTTGATATTCGATAGAGCAGTCTGACTGAGCGGTGGTGGGCAGCAGCAGGCTCGTAAGCATTCATTCAAACAGCACTTTCGTGCGTTTGCCAGCAGCTCTTCCCTGTGCTTCAAGCATTGAGCTATTTATGATTTCAAGCCTATCAACTCCGAGATTAGGCTGGTGTAACCGATGTGAAATGGCTAGCTGGTTAGCGGGGTGTGCGCTAATAGTGTTTCAATCGGTGACGTAACTCGCTCTGAGACCTTGAAGTAGTTGTTTCCCTTGCTCTGCAAGGGACACGGCTTTGGTGGAGCGATGGGTAACGATGCTTCGAGGGTGGCTGTTGTTGATGTGTTCCTGGTTCGAGCCCAGATAGGGGCGAGGAGAGGGACAGAAGCTATACTGTTACACTGGCAATACTAAAGTGCCTATAAGAACATCCAATAGTCAAAGGTATATGAAATACAAACAGTATAGAGAGAAATATTCCTATAATAACTACAACCTAAAACTTCTTACCTGAGAATATTGAAGACTCATGTTAAAAGGTACCACCAGCTTTCATATGTTCTCATGTTCTGAGCAAGGAACTTAAACGTTAGCTTTTTTACATGGCACATATTGCACTTTTACTTTCTTCTCCAACACTTTTTTTTGTATTATTTAAACCAAATTTAACATGTTTCATTATATATTTGAGGCTAAATTGATTTTATTGATGTATTATATTAAGTTAAAATAAAAGTGTTCATTCAGTAATTGTTGTAATTGTCAATATTACAAATAAATAAATAGGAAATTGGAAAAAAATCGGCTGATTAATCGGTATCGGCTTTTTTGGTCCTCCCATAATCGGTATCGGCGTTGAAAAATCATAATCGGTCGACCTCTAGTTGAGACCACTCCATTGACTCCATACCAGCCATTATTATGAGCCAGTCCTCCCCTCAGCAGCCTCTACTGGAATAAATACAAGCAGTTTGCTTGTAAGCAGGAATTAGGATAGAATTATGGTCAGATTTGCCAAATGGAGGGCGAGGGAGAGCATTGTATGCATCTCTGTGTGTGGGGTAAGGTGGTCTAGAGTTTTTTTTTCTCTGGTTGCACATTTAACATGCTGATTTGAGTTTCCGTGCATTAAAGTGCCCGGCCTCTAGGAGCGCCGCCTCTGGATGAGCGTTTTCCTCTTTGCTTATGGCCATGGTTGCAATGCTTAGCATTTGACGTGAAACTCAAGTCAATCCAAAAAAATACCTTTGTTGCTAGAGCGGAGCCTAGAAAATTAATCTTGGTACCAGCAACCAGCAACAGGGCGATCAGAAACACTTTGAGATTACAGCAGGCACAAGAACGCAGTGTGAACGTCACGTATAAAGGCTTGCTAATAGTAAATTACAGAGAAGAGTACAGATTATGACATTTTACTAGGGACAACACTAAGGGAGGGCAAAATCCAAAATGCTAATGTATCTGTGTAAATAAGGCAAACCATCAAATCCATCTCCCTGGCTCCCTAAGTCGCTCATATTAGGCTCATCCAAACATAATGTGGCTCCAATATTAAAGCTTGGTAAATACAGTAGCCTGTTGGTTACTCTGACTGTATAGCCACGTATCCAGCAGCGGTCGGCTACATGAGAGACATTCTGTAGACATGGGTTGACGAACCCAATGTCAGATTTCACCACCTTCCAACAATAGTGATGCCAAAAAGTTCTGCAGATTTAAACTTAAACCTACATATTATTTAGTTATTGTATTCATATTCATTGTATTAATTGAGTCAAACTTCCTAGCAATCAACAAATACCTCTCCTATTACCAATGTTGGAAATGGCTAATTATGCTTTTCAATAACAGTGTAATAACATGGTACTACCATGGCAGTAATAACCCCGTAGCAAGGTTATTAAAGGAACACCTAGTAAAACTGACTATCCTACCGATCCTCGACTTCGGCGATGTCATCTACAAAATAGCTTCCAATACTCTACTCAGCAAACTGGATGCAGTTTATCACATTGCCATCCGTACTGTTAGTGAAGCACCTTATACCACCCACCACTGCGACCTGTATGCTCTAGTCGGCTGGCCCTCGCTACATATTAGTCGCCAGACCTACTGGCTCCAGGTCATCTACAAGGCCATGCTAGGTAAAGCTCCGCCTTATCTCAGTTCACTGGTCACGATGGCAACACCCACAGGTAGCACGCGCTCCAGCAGGTTTATCTCACTGATCATCCCTAAAGCCAACACCTCATTTGGCCACCTCTTTACAGTTCTCTGTTGCCTGTGACTGGAACAAATGGCAAAAATCACTGAAGTTGGAGACTTTTATCTCCCTCACCAACTTTAAACATCTGCTATCTGAGCAGCTAACCAATCGCTGCAGCTGTACATAGTCCATCGGTAAATAGCCCACCCAATTTACCTACCTCATCCCCATACTGTTTTTATTTATTTACTTTTCTGCTCTTTTGCCCACCAGTATCTCTACCTGCACATGACCATCTGATCATTTATCACTCGTGTTAATCTGCTAAATTGTAATTATTCGCCTACCTTCTCATGCCTTTTGCACACAATGTATATAGACTCTTTATTTTTTTTCTACTGTGTTATTGACTTACTGTTTATTGTTTACTCCATGTGTAACTCTGTTGTTGTCTGTTCACACTGCTATGCTTTATCTTGGTCAGGTCACAGTTGTAAATGAGAACTTGTTCTCAGCTAGCCTACCTGGTTAAATAAAGGTGAAATAAAAACTTACTGGCGGCCTGCACCCTGGCCCTGCGGCTCACCACCAGACCAAAGGAGTTCTGGCCCACGCACTCATAATCCCCTTCATCAGTTGAGCCGTCAGACTTGGTCCTCTGGAAGCGTCCAATCAGCAGAGTGCCGTTGTGGAACATGGTGTAGTATTGGTCAACCACCAGGAAGACTCCGTTCCGCCTCCACTGCGTGGTGATTGGTGGGATGCCGTCCACCTGACAGTGCAGCATGAGGGGCTGTTCCTGCACCGCGATGATGTCACTGGGCTCCAGCGTGAAGGAGAGCTCTGCTCCCGATGTCACACCTACACAAATAGCAGAGAAATACATACGTTACACCTACACAGCTACACAGAAAATACACACAGCGCTCATGAGCAAACAGCCTTAGCAAGCTAGGTTAGAGTTTGGTCTCGAGAGAATTCCTTCATTCACACTCACTAGCAAGAACATGTTTTTCAGCACAGTGACAATGAACGATCCACACCTACAAGCACAAGAGAATAGACAGGTGAATAGACAGGTGAATGTAGAAACAACAGACTGGTCCATCCTTTCTAAACACAGAGCAACCATGGAGTTGTGGTTGCAGATAGTGATGTGTGCTATAGAATAAAAAAGCACAATAACTGTACACAGTGATTACTGTGCATGCCACTGTCTGCCAGCTTCCAGTCCCATAATAAACCACCTTGATGTGCTGTTGACAATCCGCCTACCTATTGCCTTTGAGACATGATGCACTCAATACTGTCTCGTTCTGCTCTCGCAACAAACAGAACACACCGCTGGCTAGTGATGGAGGAAAAACATCGATACAGAAAAACTACTCAACTGTCATACTTGTGTAAAAGTAAAGATACTTTAAAAGAAAATGACTTAAGTAGAAGTGAAATACTACTCAAGTAAAAAGGCAAAAAGTACTTTGGTTTATACTTAAGTATCAAAAGTAAAATGATAACTCGTAAAACGGCACAATTTTATTTTTTAAATGTATTTACGGATAGTCAGGGGAACACTCCAACACTCAGACATCATTTACAAACAAAGCATTTGTGTTTAGTGAGTCTGCCAGATCAGAGGTAGTAGGGATGACCAGGGATATTCTCTTGAAAAGTGTGTGAATTTTCCTGTCCTGCTAAGCATTCAAAATGTAACAAGTACTTTTGGGTGTCAGAGAAAATGTATGGAATAAAAAGTACATTATTTTCTTTAGGAATGTTGTGTGAAGGTTTTCCAAAAAATAAATAGTAAAGTACAGATAGCCCCCAAGAAACCACTTAAGTAGTACTTTCAAGTATTTTGACTTAAGTACTTTACACCACTGCATATCAGGATATATTGTTGATATATCGTATCGTTTGACAATATCGCAATATTATTATTCCGCTAAATGGCTTCACCTGCACAAAAACTACAGTATTTTTCCTTCATAGCTTGTTCTCCATCATCTTTTTAAATAGGGAGGCAATTTTGTTTTCAGCACTTTTATTTCCATGACTGATCCAAACGTGTTTTCTCATGGCTCTCTCTTGTCCCCCTGCAGCAGACATATGGTGAGCAATATGTTTGGAACATCGAATCGCAATAAAATCACAATAGATATCATGAGAATCGTGAGAATTGCAATACATATTGTATCGGAATATAAGTATTGTGACAACATCATATTGTGAGGTCCCTGGTAATTCCCAGCCCTATTGCTGGGCCACATTGATGTTTCCTTACTCTGTTATCACCTGCAGGGCCAATCATCAACACCAAGAGCAAAGTGTCAGTGATGATGTGATTGTTACTTTGAAATCTGCTTCTTCTGCCATGGATAAAATGGAATTCAGAAGGTGTTTGTAGGCTGTTAAGGCCCTGAAGGCCGCTGGCACAGAGTGGCAGTAATACACATTCATTTAGGTCAGCAACTCAAACGACTGCATTTTGAATGGCTTGAATACAGGTTTGCTCAGATCAATAGTGGAATGCAACAGAGAGAGGGTTTCGAAATGTCTGCTTTTCAGAGACACGAGCAATGCCTTTTGAGGGCAGATAGAAAAAGAGGCTAAAGATTATGGCCAAGGTCACTGGTGTTGTGTTTTCATCATTTTATCTGCTGCACTCATTTCATCTTTGTCTTACAGTAACATAACTGGATTCTTTCCTCTTCCCCTGACCTGGTGACATATGAGAGAGAGAGAGCTGATTGAGGACTCTCCATCTAGTGTCCATCTACACTGAACAAAAATATAAATGCAACGTGAAAAGTGTTGGTCCCATGACATGGTTCCTGAGCTGAAATAAAATACATTTTCCATATGTACAAAATGCTTATTTCTCTCAAATGTTGTGCACAAATGTGTTTACATCCCTGTTAGTTAGCATTTCTCAGTTTCTCTGATTAAACAGCATGATCAGCATGATCATTACACAGGGGCATCTTGTGCTGGGGACAATAAAAGGCCACTCTAAAATGTGCAGTTTTGTCACACAACACAATGCCACAGTTTTGATGGGGTGTGCAGTTGGCATGCAGAAATGTCCACCAGTGCTGGTGCCACCAGTGCTGTTGGAGAATTTAATGTTAATTTCTCTACCATAAGCCGCATCCAACGTTGTTTTAGAGAATTTGGCAGTATGTCCAACCGCAGACCACGTGTATGGCGTTGTGTGGGTGTGCGGTTTGCTGATAACAACGTTGTGAACAGTGTGCCCTATCGATGGCAATTTGAATGCACAAAAATACTGTGACGAGATCCTGAGGCCCATTAAAAGTGCCATGAAAGTCAAGCTTAGCGGAGTCTTCTGCACCTCCGTGCTCTCAGTATCAGGTTTCAGCTGCTGAAGGACTAAGCACTAACAGTCCCTGCCTCGGACCCAGGAATCTGGGCGGGAGGGGCTGTACAGGGGTCAGCAGAGAGGACCTCCGACGTCATCCCTCAAATCCCATCCCAGGGATACTCCCCTTTAAGTGCAGACAAGGAATGCATTGACATGCTCTCCTTTCTAACCCGTTTCCCTCCCTCCCTCTCTCTGCGAGGTAAGTAAAGCTGCTACGAGACCAAAGAGACATCAGCGCTACTGCCGCTGAAAAACAAAGGGGTGGTGAAATATTTAACCCCTTGCTGGCCGTGCTGCCCGCACAGAGCGCTCTGCTCCGCTGCCCCAACAAAGCCTAAGCGTTCCACACACACAGGAAGCCAGCGCAGTCAGCACAGCTACCAGTACATGAACAGCAAACGAAGAGGACGCGGGTACAGAGGCAATCAGTCACGCTTCCTGTTATGGGCAAAACAATGTTGGAAGCTAAAACACCCATTAGACACTAAAACGCTTCTGGACACAAATAAAGAGGATACAAAAGTGTTACATTATACATATTCTTAGGAGACAGAGGGGCTCTGTTTCTGACCCCTGGATATAGAAGGGATGTTCATGCCAAGCTTTCAAAACTGTCACAGGGCATTAATAGATGTTATCCAGCATCAGAAACCCAGATAAAGTCTCAATGCAAGTAGTATTTCGTCGCCCGTAGTAACATCAACAAACTGAATCTGTGTTATTATCATGTCAGGGATTTCAAGAGCAGCAGAACATGGCTTTATTAAGGTATTTCACAGAGATGAGCCATTCATGACTGCATTGCAGTGTGTCCTTTTAAGCTGAACAGGAAGCTGATGAATTCAATGAATGAGTTGATTTTTAAATGAATAAAGCATGGAGAGAGAGCAGAGTCCTGCAGGTTTTCAAATGATAGCTTTGACTGATTGGCTCATCAATGTCATCAGATAGACTCTGAGGTCTGTGGACTCTCACAAAGCACTGATGACTGCCTCCAAGACATTAAAGATTAATGTCCACATGGAACATTCATGACTGCTTCCAACACGGTCTTTGTAATCAACATGTATGAAAAAAAAGGAGAAGAGGAGAGGTGTAATAACAGACGGGTAAGAAGAGAGAGAGAGGGGAGAGAGAGAAACAGAGAGAGGTGGACAGCATTGCCAGCACATGAGCACAACAGAAGCACTGAGCAGCGAGCTAAGATATAGAGGGGTCAGGGTTATGGATGAGGAGGGGAGGGATGGCTGGCTGGCTGGCCATGCGTGTGTTGTGTGCCGTGCTGCTGGGTGCTGTGCTATGCTGTGTGGAATAGGAGAAGAGTGGCCAGCACAGCTGTAGATGCCAGAGGTCAGAGCAGAGCCACACTGTCAAAGAGAGAGAGAAAGAGGCACACACAGTCAGGCAGACCCCTCCTCTTAATGCTCCCTTTAACAAGGGAAAGGGGACCCTGGGGTTTGGGATTACCACCGTGGGAGACCAGAAGCCTGCCAGGCTGAGAGAGACAACTGCTGGCTAAGTGTGGCTCGCGCTCGGGCTTACTACTGGCATTCAATAAAACCCACCGTGCTACTGTACGAAGAACTGGAGGGAGGGAGGCATCCACAGCCTCACAAACAAACTGCTGCAATTGGCTAAATAATAACCAAGCTCTTATCAACATGGTTAGTGATCAAGCGGTCAAAGCTGCATCACAGCACATTCTGTTGCGGAGCAAAAACACAAAAACACACAAAAACACATAAAAAGCATAAAATGTAGGGAGTAAAAAGTACATGATTTTCTTTAGGAATGTAGTGAAATAAAAGTACAAGTTGTCAAAAATCTAAATAGTAAAGTAAAGTACAGATACCCCCCAAAAATACTTCAGTAGTACTTTAAAGTATTTTTACATAAGGATTTTACACCACCGGTTGGCAGAATAGGCACATGTACAGGTAACTGCCAAAATAATGGAAACACTTGAGTAAATGAGGGATACAAGGTATATTAGAAGAAAGAAAGCTGGTGTTTCCACACAGGTGTGGTTCCTGAGTTAATTAAGATATTAACATCCCAACATGCTTAGGGCCATGAAGAATAGTGTCACATCCCTCCAATAGAGTTCCAAACACTAGTAAAATCTATACCAAGGTGAATTGAATCTGTTCTGGCTCGTGGTGGCCAAACAGCCTATTAAGACACTTTATGTTGGTGTTTCCTTTATTTTGGCAGTTACCTGTATATAGCTTCATTTACATATTTTAATACAATATTTCAGAAAATGTGTAATAAAAATAATCTCATATTTCTGTCTATATATAACTCGTAATGGACATTTTGATATACGTATATATAGATTAAAAAAATATTGTATTCGGTGTAGTGCCTGCCTGGCATTAATTAGACTATGGAGTATACTATCAAGGCTACCTGTAATTATGTAGTTCTGAGGTAGAATGGCTTCTGTTGACAAAAAATGTGTCATGCTAGATGTCGATCAAGAAATTAGACTCATTTTAGTTTCATTCTCTGTAACATCCATAATGGTGTTTTTTCCTCTCTAAAGTAATAACAGAAATTACAATAACATTATGGTTTTTGTGTTCAGCCAAGTCTTTCCTTCGAAATGGCTATCTCTGACAGCAGCCAATCAGACTCTGTAACATCCACAACAGTCATTTTCCTGTCTAAAGTTTTAAAAAACTATCTCTGACAGCAGCCAATCAGACTCTGTAACATCCACAACAGTCATTTTCCTGTCTAAAGTTTTAAAAAACTATCTCTGACAGCAGCCAATCAGACTCTGTAACATCCACAACAGTCATTTTCCTGTCTAAAGTTTTAAAAAACTATCTCTGACAGCAGCCAATCAGACTCTGTAACATCCACAACAGTCATTTTCCTGTCTAAAGTTTTAAAAAACTATCTCTGACAGCAGCCAATCAGACTCTGTAACATCCACAACAGTCATTTTCCTGTCTAAAGTTTTAAAAAACTATCTCTGACAGCAGCCAATCAGACTCTGTAACATCCACAACAGTCATTTTCCTGTCTAAAGTTTTAAAAAACTATCTCTGACAGCAGCCAATCAGACTCTGTAACATCCACAACAGTCATTTTCCTGTCTAAAGTTTTAAAAAACTATCTCTGACAGCAGCCAATCAGACTCTGTAACATCCACAACAGTCATTTTCCTGTCTAAAGTTTTAAAAAACTATCTCTGACAGCAGCCAATCAGACTCTGTAACATCCACAACAGTCATTTTCCTGTCTAAAGTTTAAAAAACTATCGCTGACACCAGCAAATCGTGGAGGTAAAAGTCACACACCTCCACACCTCTGCTATTTTTACAGCACTTTGCCGTGGGAGATCAAAACGTTATCTTTAATTCTTGGGTAGACCCTGTAAGTAAAGACTATATAATTGTACACCTATCCACAAGCATCTACCCATGTCAATTATGAATCATTATGAACCTTCCTTTTGGTCCTCATACTATAAACACACAGACACACACACACACACAGCTGCAACAGGGTGCCCTTCACCTTTCAAAGATCAAAGCAATACGCTGACCCACAGACTTAATCACAACACCAGGAAGATGATATTGAAAAGGAATATCTACTAACAATGGTCCCAATATAAGCTCGAAGAAAATGTACATTTTATACAAATGACAACTGTGTTTGCATTGTGATGATGACTCACCCTGGCCAATGCATTAACTCCCACCTGCTTCAATCAACAATATTCCTATGTCAAGTTCCCTCTAGTCCGGCGGTGATATGTGTCCATAACATTGTCAACACATGGTCATTCCCTATGGGATAGGTGCACCTGAGGTCTCTGTATAGACTACTCATCAGTATCTTTCACCACACGAACACAGAAGAATAACAGTTGTGTGTGCAGGCTATAATTATATTACAGGGTCTCACAAGAATAACACAAGTAAACAACAATAGCATCCTTATAGTGAATGTGACTAACAAAATCATTTGTTTCACGATGCAAATCCAAAAAAACAATAAACGATTTATGCTAATTGGGAGACATTGCTGTTGCTCAGCCAATATGATTTTTTTGTTGCTGTTGTTGCTATTTGTCTTTATTTTGAACAAACATCTAACAGTGCACACCCCTCTGGTCATACCTTGCAGAATGAAAAGAAAATACAGACTGTTCTATTCAAGCTTCACTACAGCTTCTAACCATACACCTTCTTACCTAAGTGGTTTAATGTGGTCTTCCTCATATTGACTGAAACTTTAAACGGCACAAAAAGTGATTCAATCTTTGCAGGATTAGTGAAACAAATCAATTGAAGCTATTTGATTTCTCTCAGATGTGTCGGCTAGAATACATTACAACAACTCCCCTATAACACTCAATAGCCACACACAAAGAACTCAAAGGCCCCAAATTAAAAATGTGTTTACTCCTTCACTCCTCCTTCACTCCTCCTTCCTCACTCCTCCTTCTTTATTCCTTCCTTACTCCTTCACTCCTCCTTCTTTACTCCTTCACTCCTCCTTCTTTACTCCTTCACTCCTCCTTCCTTACTCCTTACTCCTTCCTTACTCCTTCACTCCTCCTTCTTTACTCCTTCACTCCTCCTTCCTTACTCCTTACTCCTTCCTTACTCCTTCACTCCTCCTTCTTTACTCCTTCACTCCTCCTTCCTTACTCCTTCACTCCTCCTTCCTTACTCCTTCACTCCCCCTTCTTTACTCCTTCACTCCTCCTTCCTTACTCCTTCACTCCTCCTTCTTTACTCCTTCACTCCTCCTTCTTTACTCCTTCACTCCTCCTTCTTTACTCCTTCACTCCTCCTTCCTTACTCCTTCACTCCTCCTTCTTTACTCCTTCACTCCTCCTTCCTTACTCCTTCACTCCTCCTTCCTTACTCCTTCACTCCCCCTTCTTTACTCCTTCACTCCTCCTTCCTTACTCCTTCACTCCTCCTTCTTTACTCCTTCACTCCTCCTTTTTTACTCCTTCACTCCTCCTTCCTTACTCCTTCACTCCTCCTTCTTTACTCCTTCACTCCTCCTTCTTTACTCCTTCACTCCTCCTTCTTTACTCTTCACTCCTCCTTCTTTACTCCTTCACTCCTCCTTTACTCCTTCCTTACTCCTTCACTCCTCCTTCCGTACTCCATCCCTCCTCCTTCTTTACTCCTTCACTCCTCCTTCCTTACTCCTTCACTCCTCCTTCTTTACTCCTTCACTCCTCCTTACTTACTCCTTCACTCCTCCTTCACTCCTCCTTCTTTACTCCTTCACTCCTCCTTTTTTACTCCTTCACTCCTCCTTCCTTACTCCTTCACTCCTCCTTCCTTACTCCTTCACTCCTCCTTCTTTACTCCTTCACTCCTCCTTCACCCCTCCTTCCTTACTCCTTCACTCCTCCTTCTTTACCCCTTCACTCCTCCTTCCTTACCCCTTCATTCATCCCTCACTCCTCCTTCATTTACTCCTTCCTTACTCCTTCACTCCTCCTTCCTCACTCCTTCACTCCTCCTTCCTTACTCCTTCACTCCTCCTTCTTTACTCCTTCACTCCTCCTTCTTTATTCCTTCACTCCTCCTTCCTTACTTCTTCACTCCTCCTTCACTCCTCCTTCTTTATTCCTTCACTCCTCCTTCCTTACTCCTTCACTCCTCCTTCCTTACTCCTTCACTCCTCCTTCACTCCTCCTTCTTTACTCCTTCACTCCTCCTTCCTTACTCCTTCACTCCTCCTTCTTTACACCTTCACTCCTCCTTCCTTACTTCTTCACTCCCCCTTACTTACTCCTTCACTACTCCTTCACTCCTCCTTCCTTACTTCCTCACTCCTCCTTCCTTACTTCCTCACACCTCCTTCTTTACTCCTTCACTCCTCCTTCTTTACTCCTTCACTCCTCCTTCCTTACTCCTTCACTCCTCCTTCCTTACTCCTTCACTCCTTCTTTACTCCTTCACTCCTCCTTCCTTACTCCTTCACTCCTCCTTCCTTACTCCTTCACTCCTCCTTCTTTACTCCTTCACTCCTCCTTCCTTACCCCTTCATTCATCCCTCACTCCTCCTTCATTTACTCCTTCACTCCTCCTTCCTCACTCCTTCACTCCTCCTTCCTTACTCCTTCACTCCTCCTTCTTTATTCCTTCACTCCTCCTTCACTCCTCCTTCTTTATTCCTTCACTCCTCCTTCCTTACTCCTTCACTCCTCCTTCCTTACTCCTTCACTCCTCCTTCACTCCTCCTTCTTTACTCCTTCACTCCTCCGCCTTACTCCTTCACTCCTCCTTCTTTACTCCTTCACTCCTCCTTCTTTACTCCTTCACTCCTCCTTCCTTCACTCCTCCTTCTTTACTCATTCACTCCTCCTTCCTTACTCCTTCCTTACTCCTTCCCTCCTCCTTCCTTACTTCTTCCTTTCTCCTTCAGTCCTCCTTCCTTACTCCTTCACTCCTCCTTCCTTACTCCTTCACCCCTCCTTCCTTACTCCTTCACTCCTCCTTCACTCCTCCTTCCTTACTCCTTCACTCCTCTTTTCTCACCCTCCATACTACTGCTCCAGCCTTTACTGGAAATGTGATTACATGGGTGGTGTGTTCCTGTGGGTCTCTATGGCATGATGCTCATCATAAAAGCATCCCTCTATCCGGGTTACATGCTGGGAAATGGGGCCTCGCATTGAGGGACTAAAAACTGTCAATCATACTGAACAAAGGAGCCAAGAACATTTTAAAAAGAAGTTCATCTGTACAAATATTCTCCTCAGCAGGCAATAACTGCTGTCTTTTTTATTCATTCTCACAGCAATAAATTGACTACACAAAGACTCACTCAATTAAAGATATCTCCCCCTATGACAGATGATAAGCGCAGCAGTGTTCAGTGCTCGGATAAAAAAAAAAAAAGGCTAATATGCTCTATGCAGACAAGTGCAAGTATGAACTGTCCAAACAGCACTGCTATTATGTCAAATGTTTAATATTGGGTTGTAGATTAATTACATTTTAGATTAATAACACAAATACCTACCTACACAATATTTAAATGTACTTTTCATAAGCGGCGGGGAAAAGGAGGCAGAGGGATGGCAGAACATATTGGGAATGGCAATAAAATGGAATTTAAAAAGTTATAACATTCCATCAATGCATGAAAGGCTGGTTTGTGTGTATCAATGGTAAGGATTTATAGTGACCACAGCCAAGAAAGAAAGGAAGGAGATATTAGTTTTTCAAGCACTCTTTGGCACAGAGAGTGTATTTGGCACAAACCAACACAACAGGACACACACGCACGCACATGCACACGCACACACCTAAGAACCACATGGACCATAATGGGTATAAACAATTATCATTCTTATTTTTAACACATTAGATTAATAGGATAGCCTACTTAAACATCATAGAATCCCAATCATATAATAACCTATTGTTGTTGTTATTATTATTGTTAGGCCTATTATTAGGCTATTATTATTATTATCAATATCATCATAATTATGATAATAATTAGCCTACCACTTTTTCTTGGTTCAAGTCGTAGGCTACAATGGTAGGAGCCTATCATCATCATCATAATCTGCCTATTTCATTTTCCGGCTCTGAGGTTTTTACACAATTATGCATCAGACCCTATGTGGGTTAACCTATGTGTTTTCTAGGACGTAGGCTGCTGCACGTGGCAACAGTACAATAAAACCATAGGGCGCATGGATTCAAGATTCATTTTTTAAGCAACAACCATGTTGTTATATAGGCTAATGTGAGAATATTTTCAAAGAGTGTCAAACAAGTTCGTGCCAGCTACACATCACCACCGGCTCAAGAGTGAGATCATTGATACAGAAATATCGGGTTCTAAATTCCATTAGCACACATTCACAAAACACACTCACATAATACACATGCTGCATGGAACTCAATTCCCCAAATGAAGATGAACGTTCAAGGAATAAACGCAAGAGAAGAATACGGTCAAGTTCACGTCCTGCCGAGATGCTCCTATAGTTTCGTCCAACCATGTCTGCAGCGGAGACGGTATAGAAATATAGGGCTAGATATTATGCACTATCTTTGGTCTGCAGCACCAGCTTCTGATAGGGGCAAAAGGCGGTTCCGTTCCAAAAAGGTGTTATCCTGCAGAGGTAGTAGTAGCCTAGAAAGGATATCAATAAACACTTACCGGCTAAAGCGTTGAGGAGCAATCCAAAAATGCATGGAACAAGGCAGAGCCTTCTGGTAGCCATTTAATCACTTTGAAATATATTACGATACTAAAAACAACGTGAGGCGATCGGAAGAAAACAGACATACAGCTAGCTCTTCATGTTCATGAACTACAACAATTGGTGGCTCGCAGGGGTAGAACTTGCTTGCGCCATTTTGCACATCTATCAGGAATCTGTCAGCATCTCGTGCTCTCTCCTCTATATCCCAGTGTCGCTGCCTCACACACATATCCACGTTGTAGCTTTTCCCACGAACTACACTTCTCTTCCATCTGTCTCCCCTCCTCCCTCTACTGCATTCGCTAAATCATTTTTTTAGGAGTCTCTACTCTGGGAACAAAAGCGACCAGAACGCTGCACTCTCAAGGCATATATACTATTAAGCTATGTTCAGTTTGCAAGTGGATTTATATTGAAAAAAAAGATACCATAATTTTTACCATTAGACTACTCACTACTGTATCCAAATAATTGATTCCCATCGTTATAGGCTAAGCCAAATGTATAAACATTTGCGAGTTGTAGCCTAACATTAATTTCATGTTTTCTAATCTGTTGTTTTGGCATATAATGCTACTATAATACAAATAATAATACTTAATGTAATGAATAATATTCGAACAATGCTGTTATCTGTTGAGTTATATTACTAGTATTATGAAATATAATAATACATCATGTTAGTCAAGGACAAATAACTGAAACATAAAAGGTGTTAAAATGTGAATTGAAAACAATAATGTCAAAGTGCGCTCACAAATCACCCCTTATGCTGCTCGACATTTCCAGTGATTTATTGTGCATCAATTATTGTGGACCACTTTTGTACCACATTGGGGGAAAAAAGCTGTTACACGGTCGACCAAGAGGAGAGGAGTGACATCTAACGGTGAGGAACAGTGTTGCAATTTATCAGCACAGCATCATTACGTGGAATTCCCCAATAGAAGCGCTGTTACAGCGTTGTTGCCTCCTCTGTTCTGCTGTTATAGGCTACATATTCCCCTCCTTGCTACTCCTGTCATTTGCCAAAGTACAGTGTGTGTGTATTGACTAATTCTAAATCCATTCAGAAAGTTTCCTTAAGATAGGGACAAATAATAGGTAACTGAAATGAGCATAACAAAATTGTAAAAATGTAAGCAAGTCATGATGATCTGCATGTGCGAGGAATGAAGACTGGTGAGTTGTGTTTCTTTCCTCTTATTAACGGGATGCAATTGAAGCAAATATTTTTTCCAAATATCATTATTTCTTTCTCATTACTAAGGCCTCTCTAGCCATTTAAAAAACAACATTTTTTGTTGTTGAATTTTACCCCTTTTTTCTCCCCAATTTCGTGGTGTCCAATTGTGTTTAGTAGCTACTATCTTGTCTCATCGCCACAACTCCCGTACGGGCTCGGGAGAGACGAAGGTTGAAAGTCATCCGACCTCCGATACACAACCCAACCAAGCCGCACTGCTTCTTAACACAGCGCGCATCCATCAATCTCTAGCCATTTTAGACAACATGATCTTGCATTAACACTGCCTCCACACATTGTGTTGTTGTTCTTAAAATTATATATTGTTCCAAGTTTGCACGCACCCCATGTTCCATTACGTTGTCATGGAATATATTAATGCTGCTTCCAACCATATAATTAAGAATTCGAAGAATTGAATAGGATCTCTATGTTTCCAACTACCAATCAGCAACTGCATCGTATATCTGGCTGCATATTAAACGATGAGTTTCCTGAAAGGCAAATGGCAAATGACAGGAGTGGAATGTTAGCTAAAAATACTGATATCTAGACTACAATTACTGTAATTGTAGGCAATCTTAGAAGGTGACATTTCAGAATATGTTGCAAGTAGGCCTAGATTATATGCCTATAGGTAAAGTAGCTTGTAAAGTAACTGTGGTGTACTGCTATATTGCATGAACACCTTTATAGCATACGGTAGGCCTAGCCAATGGTCCAGGAAGGCTCAATCACAATTTGGCATTAAAAATATAAATATGCCTATTCATGGACTGTTTACTCTTTAGGGTAGCTCTGTCCACTTTCATTCATTTCATGATAATATTGTATCCCCATATACCCTAAACACAACAAAAGGCTTTTATGTAGGCATACCAAAGTTGTTATACTACTCCATTATGTCACTATGCATAAGGCAATCCTATTACGCAAACTAAATTGTCATTAGTTATCCTTAGTAATGGACAGGTTTGATTTTCTTAATAGGCCCACCTCTTATGGTGTGATTGCAATCTTGGAGGTTGTAATTTACATCTTATTCCCCCCGCCTCTTGTTCTACGTGCCTGGTGCCTCGGCTTAAGGTAGCCTAATAGAACCAAGTTATACACCTACTGTAAGTCTGCAATATTACCTGACTGTCATCTGGAGGAGAGGATACATGTGACACATGTTCAAAAATAAAGCTTCTGTTTTTTCTCCAAGGTGAACTATAGTAATCACAAAACCACACATACCTCCTAGTAAGTGCTTCAAAGATGAGCTGGGCTACTTTTTATTCTTTAATTGATATATAATTACAGTGTGTGCATAATGTCTCTGCTATTTTAGTGTATGGCCTGTGTTCCACCTAGGTGTAACGAATTGAGAGTTGTGGGAATGTTCATTTTTGGTTTCCCATTGGTTCTGGGAATGAAGCCATACGTTTCCTGACCAGTAAAACCACTTGCTTTATTAATGTTCTGAGAACATAAATGAAAGGTTATTTGAAGGTAATGAAATAATGTTCTGGGAACGTTCTCTAAATGTGGGCATTTAAGGTTATTTTGAGGTTTATGAATAACTTCCTGTTTCAATAAGACTTTTTTATATCACTACTAGCTTAGGTTAACTGTTTTCAACTCCAAGCACAGGTAGGACACATGGAAATTAATTTGTTTAATCATGCAAACACATTTCTTCTTTATTGTGGCACAGCATCAGTGAGATTCTAACCCATGATCTTCTGTTTTCTATCCATGGAATGAATCTACTGCACCACCAGGATGGAGTTAGCATGCCATGTTTTTTATTAACTCATACAAAGCTGTTCGATTTAGTCTATTCAAACAGACCCCATTTCAAAGGAAACATGCACTCCTTAACGTTCTGAGAAACATATGTTTTTTAGAGCGTGGTGAGAGAGTGGTTGTCCTATGGTTATTTTGCATACAACCTTCCCACAACATTTTGTGAAAGGTGCAGGATAGTTGATTGGTTTTGGAACATTCTCAGCACATTTGAGGAACTTGACAAAAAAGTTGTTTTCTTGGTATTTCATTACTTTAACAGAACGTTTCCCTAAAAGTTCAAACGTGGTTACATTTATTTTTGATGATGTTCTATGAACGTTTTCCAACTGGTTTGACATTGTGAATGTTCTCAAATAGTTAAACAATTTTCTTCTGTGGGAATTTCAGTACATCAACATAACATTTCCTACAGGTTTCCTCATGGTTCTATTTAAAGTAAATGTCCTCAGAATGTTCAGAGAACCTTAAAGAAACAACATTCTTCTGTGGGAATTTCAGTACAAAGTTTTCTGCAAGTTTCCTCATGGCTGTATTTAAAGTCATGTTCTCAGAACATTGAGAACTTTCCATAAAAACCAAAAGAAAACAGTGAAGTTGAAAGTTTCTTCTGATGTTTTTTAAAAACCTTTACATTCCGTTCTCACGTCAACAAAACTGTCTCTATCCTCCATCTTGTTAAGTGTGTTCAGGTGTGTTGGCCGCGCCACACCTGATCTTATGTGCTAGCTGGGCACTGACACCGGTTACACAGAGAACAGAGAACCAAGAACAGGCACTGCTCTCCATGTCCATAAGTATCCATACATGGTTGTTCATGGGTGACTGTAATATTAGTGAAACATCAAGAATAAAGATTATCAGGAGGTCAAAGAAGGGTTACAAACAGTCAGACATCTTTGTTCAGTTATCCTCATCTCTTTATTAAGATGTTTTATTTACACAACAGTAGTTTGCTCAGACATCTTGAGTTGCTGTGAGTTTGACAAGTTCACTGATGGTAGCACAGTGTGGATAAACTTCTAAAAAAACAAGATTACTTCTCATCCATGTCCACAACTTTGGCCAGCCATATGTACACAGAGTATACAAAACTTTTGGAACATGAGTTAGACTGACCAGGTGAATCCAGGTGAAAGCTATTATCCCTTATTGATGTCACTTGTTAAATCCACTTCAATCAGTGTTGCTGAAGGGGAGGAGACAGGTTAAAGAATGAATTTTAAGCCTTGAGACAATTGAGACATGGATTGTGTATGTGTGCCATTCAGAGGGTGAATGGGCAAGACAAAAATACTTAAGTGCCTTTGAAAGGGCTATGGTAGTAAGTGTGAGGCGCACTGGTTTGAGTGTGTCAAAAACTGCAATGCTGCTGGGTTTTTCCACACTCAACAGTTTCCTCTGTGTATCAAGAATGGTCCACCAGCCAAAGGGCATCCAGCCGAAAGGGGTGCAACTCAATATTAGGAAGTTGATCCTAATGTTTTGTACACTCAGAGTATACGTTACAGCCATCTCTTAAACTAAAAGGTTTCATCAGGGATTTATCGCTAACACTTGAGTCGACCTTGGCTCCAAACATCCTCCAATTTTTTAAGACCAAGTTAAATTGCACTTCTTGACACTGACCGTCTGAAGTTGCCATGGCCCCAACTCCCATAAGAATGAATTAATAAAACAATGCTGGAATGCATAAAAAGGGGACGACATATTACTGTGCAAAGCCGATGCCAACAGGGAAGGGGCCATGTGTAGTGATGGACAGGTGTGTTAATCAGCGAGGATGGCTGTGAGGGAGAGGTCAGCATCAGAGCACTGCCTGGATGTATGTAATGTAGCACCGGCTCACTCATAGACACCCTCTACAATGCAAGCGCTTTTTCAAGACACATACACATCTGAAGATAATAGAAGTGCTCATTCACAAGAAGTGCTCCAACAACCAGAGTTGATATCGCGAGTGAGTTTGAAGTGAAAGAGGTTGCATACATACGACACAATGAAAACAATGTACTGTAATAAAAGACTGAGTTCTGCTGGTGGAACGAGACCAGGGTCTCTATGATTGGACATTCTGGATAAAGCACAGTTCAGCTGGTTAAGAAGTAGAAGAAGAATGCCCAAATGTGACATCACTGGACAAGGTAGCTCACCACAAAGCACCAGAGGACACAGAGCCAGAATACATTGATTCATTTTTTTTAATACAAAAACTAAAAGCTAAATAAAATATGCCATTTAGCAGAAACTTCTATCCGAATCTGTGTATCAGCATTTGTTTAGTGTTTTTCAGGATTACAAGTGGTGAAGCTTTGTTTGACAACTAATGACATGCTTAAGAGTCGGGTATACTGTACATGCTGGCAAGTCCTCTACAGTTTTATGCAAAGACAGGCCACCTGAGTAGAGAACAGTAAAGACCAGTATTCTACAGAAATGTCTGCACTGAGAGGTAAGACCTGCAGGTAGACGTTCCTCTTCCAACAGTCAATCACCGCTCCACAACTCCACTCTTCTTGGCACTGATATCACACGGGTTTCCCTTCACTACTTTCCCTAACTTCACCCTCCTCCCCTTAGCTCCCTGCCTTCATGCCTCTCCTCACACCCCCCAACCCCTGCCCTGCATCCACTCACCACTCAAGGGCTTATTCTTGGAGTGGAAAATAAATCCACTGCAACAAGTGCTATTTCCAGCTGAGATAAGACAAGACAAGCAGTATTACGTCATCTTCTGCCAGCTTGGCTCCCACAAAAGGATTCTTATAAACATAATTTCCATTATTCATAATGATCTTCATTAAATTAAAAAGTAACCAACAAAAATGAGGTATTCTTGTGATAAAATTTCGATAAAAGAGAGGATCCCGTTATTGAACTAATGTGCATATTTGATCAGATTAGAGCAAGATATTACTACGTTGAGCATCGCATCTGCTTACTCTGGGCAATTACGCTTACAGTAAGGAACACTATGTACTGCAAGATATGTGGTTAGAAGGAAACAGTAAAAACAACCAACTGGACCTCTTCAGTGAGAGCACACATTCTTCATGCCGGAGGCGGTTTTATGTCTTCAACGTTGGCTCTGTTTTCAACAGACCACACAAAGCCGCTGCAATAGGTGCCCCTCGAGTAAGAGTTTGAAACAGAGCTGACATTGACACTACAATGTAACAATGTATGTTAAAAACAGACGCTTCAGTATAAATGTGAGTAAAGAACATGTAACAACTTCTGTAATGTTACAAAGATACAATACATACTGTACGCCTGTGAGATTCAAATGAACTGTAAACGGTCACCTTCTCACAGCTTCACTCAGTCTAAAATAGATATTGGTAGTTATACTGTATACAGTCCTATTAAATCATGCATTGGGTGGACACCTTTCATTCAAATCTGACTAAATAAACCTGAGTGAGTTAGTCAGAGCACAACGATCCATATCCGAAAGGACTTTTGTATCGATAATGACTGGACTAATTGTATAGATTATAGACGGACTGAGAACGTTTTCCTGATGATCATGCTGTAGAGGAGCAAAGTGCTGATCTCTTAGACCAGAAGGATTTGTCTTGAGAGAAAAAAAAGGCAGAACAGGAACATGTAGCATGTGAGACTGAGAATGTATGGGTTGTAAGACGACAACACAAAATGGGCATTATTTTGCTTCGATAAAGTTTGAGCATGCCTGATCCTGAGTGAGGTCTGTTCAAAGTTTAAAACTGGAATGCTTTAGTTATGAGACTCTTCTATATGCCTCTGAGTTCTAGCACCTATCTGGACTAACTGAGTCCTCATTCATCTGACAGACCATAAGACTCAATGTCTTAGGCCACGTTTACAACAGGCCCATTATACCTGTATAGTCTTTGATATGGGCATACTCTAATTTAGACAAAAAGCCTCACATAAAGTATGACGAGATATTCTTGTCCTTGTGTGGAGACAATTTTGAATAAATATTTTGTTAGGGTACACAAAGTATGTATAAGAAATGTAAGCATGCATTATGCTAAATAAAATAAAGATGCTTGTTTAAAAATGCTATAAAGAAAGAAATTAAAACATGAGGGTAACACAACATTTACACCGCCAATGTAAAGTCTACACCACCTCTTACTTTTTTTCATATTTTGTTGCGTTACAAAGTGGGATTGAAGTCAATTTAATTGTATATTTTTTGTCACTGATCTACACAAAATACTCCATAAGGTGAAAGTTTAAAGAACATTCTACACGTTTACAAATTAATAAAAACTGAAATGACTGAAATATAGCTCTTGCACAAGTATTCACCCCTTTGTTTAGGCAAGCCTAAAGTAGTTCAGAAGTACCATTTGGCTGAAGAAATCACATAAGTTACATGGACTCTGTGTGAAATAATAGCGGTTGAACTGATTTTTGAACGACTAACCCTTCCTCTGTCCACCATACATACAACATCTGTAAGGTCCCTCAGTCAACTATTGAATTTTAAGCACAGATTCAACTACAAGACCAGGTATGCTTTTGGAAAGCCTCAAAGAAGGGCAGTGATTGGTAGATGGGTAACAATAACAAACCAGAGATTGAATATCTCTTTAAGCATCGTCAAGTTAATAATAACGCTGTGGGTGATGTATTAAACCACCCAGAGACATCAAAAATGCAGTCGTCCTTCTGAACTGAGCTGCAGGACAGGATGGAAACTGCTTCGGGATGTCATCATGGTGATTTTAAAACAGTTACAGAATTCAATGGCTGTAATGGGAGAAAACAGAGGATGCATCAACAAGATTGTAGTGACTCGACAATAATGACCTAAATGACAGTTAAAAGAGAATACAGATACAGATTACAAATATTCCAAAACATGCATACAGTGCCTTGCGAAAGTATTCGGCCCCCTTGAACTTTGCGACCTTTTGCCACATTTCAGGCTTCAAACATAAAGATATAAAACTATTTTTTTGTGAAGAATCAACAACAAGTGGGACACAATCATGAAGTGGAACGACATTTATTGGATATTTCAAACTTTTTTAACAAATCAAAAACTGAAAAATTGGGCGTGCAAAATTATTCAGCCCCCTTAAGTTGATACTTTGTAGCGCCACCTTTTGCTGCGATTACAGCTGTAAGTCGCTTCGGGTATGTCTCTATCAGTTTTGCACATCGAGAGACTGACATTTTTTCCCATTCCTCCTTGCAAAACAGCTCAAGCTCAGTGAGGTTGGATGGAGAGCATTTGTG
Organism: Oncorhynchus mykiss; assembly: GCF_057628025.1. NCBI lineage: Eukaryota > Metazoa > Chordata > Actinopteri > Salmoniformes > Salmonidae > Oncorhynchus > Oncorhynchus mykiss. The sequence continues at coordinate 15,000,642 of NC_143047.1, forward strand.
AACAGCAGTTTTCAGTTCTTTCCACAGATTCTCGATTGGATTCAGGTCTGGACTTTGACTTGGCCATTCTAACACCTGGATATGTTTATTTTTGAACCATTCCATTGTAGATTTTGCTTTATGTTTTGGATCATTGTCTTGTTGGAAGACAAATCTCCGTCCCAGTCTCAGGTCTTTTGCAGACTCCATCAGGTTTTCTTCCAGAATGGTCCTGTATTTGGCTCCATCCATCTTCCCATCAATTTTAACCATCTTCCCTGTCCCTGCTGAAGAAAAGCAGGCCCAAACCATGATGCTGCCACCACCATGTTTGACAGTGGGGATGGTGTGTTCAGGGTGATGAGCTGTGTTGCTTTTACGCCAAACATAACGTTTTGCATTGTTGCCAAAAAGTTCAATTTTGGTTTCATCTGACCAGAGCACCTTCTTCCACATGTTTGGTGTGTCTCCCAGGTGGCTTGTGGCAAACTTTAAACAACACTTTTTATGGATATCTTTAAGAAATGGCTTTCTTCTTGCCAATCTTCCATAAAGGCCAGATTTGTGCAATATACGACTGATTGTTGTCCTATGGACAGAGTCTCCCACCTCAGCTGTAGATCTCTGCAGTTCATCCAGAGTGATCATGGGCTTCTTGGCTGCATCTCTGATCAGTCTTCTCCTTGTATGAGCTGAAAGTTTAGAGGGACGGCCAGGTCTTGGTAGATTTGCAGTGGTCTGATACTCCTTCCATTTCAATATTATCGCTTGCACAGTGCTCCTTGGGATGTTTAAAGCTTGGGAAATCTTTTTTGTATCCAAATCCGGCTTTAAACTTCTTGACAACAGTATCTCGGACCTGCCTGGTGTGTTCCTTGTTCTTCATGATGCTCTCTGCGCTTTTGACGGACCTCTGAGACTATCACAGTGCAGGTGCATTTATACGGAGACTTGATTACACACAGGTGGATTGTATTTATCATCATTAGTCATTTAGGTCAACATTGGATCATTCAGAGATCCTCACTGAACTTCTGGAGAGAGTTTGCTGCACTGAAAGTAAAAGGGCTGAATAATTTTGCACGCCCAATTTTTCAGTTTTTGATTTGTTAAAAAAGTTTGAAATATCCAATAAATGTCGTTCCACTTCATGATTGTGTCCCACTTGTTGTTGATTCTTCACAAAAAAAGACAGTTTTATATCTTTATGTTTGAAGCCTGAAATGTGGCAAAAGGTCGCAAAGTTCAAGGGGGCCGAATACTTTCGCAAGGCAGGTATGTATGCAGGCAGGTATGTATGCAACAAGGCACTAAAGTAATATTGCAACAACAAAAAAAAAACAGCAAATGAATGCACATTTTGGCCTAAATGCAAAGCATTATGTTTTGGGCAAATCCAACACAACACATCACTGAGTTACTGCCTTCTTATTTTCCAGCATGGTGGTGGCTGCATCATGGTATGGGTATGTTTGACATCGGCAAAGACGGGGGAGTTTTCAGGATGAAAAGAAAAGACGGGGCTAAGCACTGGAAAAATCTTAGAGGAAACCCTGCTTCAGTCTGCTTTACACCAGACACCTGGAGAGGAATTCACCTTTCAGCAGGACAATAACCTAAAACACAAAGCCAAATCTACACTGGTGTTGCTTACCAAGAAGACAGTGCATGTTCCTGAGAACCAAGTTACAGTTTTGACTTAAATCTGTGTGAATTTGTTGGGCAAGACTTGAACATTGCTGTCTCGCCATTATCCCCAACACCTTGACAGAGCTTGAAGAACTGTTTAAAGACTAATGGGAAAATATTGTGCAATCCATATGTGCAAAGCTTTTATGAGACTTACCCAAGAAGACTGAGGTGATTCTAACATGTATTGACTCAGGAGGGTGAATACTTACCTAACAAGTTATATTAAAGTTTGTTTTTTTCATGAATCTTTAAAAAAAAATAGAATTTTTCTTCCACTTTAAAATGACAGAGTATATAAAAATGTCAATTAAATCCATTTTAATTCCACTTTGTAACACAAAAAAATGTGAAAAAAGTTCAAAGGGGTGTAGACTTTACATGTGATATTGTGAAAGACCTCAGGCTGGCGAGAGTCAAAAGTACAAAGAAAGACGGGAAATATGGCTGAAAATAGAAGTGGTTTCTAGGTCTATTTCTCTATGATATTTCCATCCCCCTCACCTGCAGAGGGAGGAGCTTAGACACAGCTGAGAAAGGATGAGTGAGATGGCATCACAAAGGATGAGGCCTCCTGACGGAGCCTTGTTCATATGTAGTAGGTCTAGTAACAAGCTACCATATATTAGGCCTGGTAACTAAAATGCTGCATTATTTACCTAAGTTGAAAAGTGATTTGCGGTAATTGGTAAATTAAAAATGTTGATCTTTTCCGGTCCAAAGTAGATGTGACGACAGTTGGAAACCCAAATCTAATGGAACGACTGATAAAGGGGGAAAAGGGCAATAAACAGATCTGAGACAGGCCGTTATGTACCATACGTGTCATTTCCTGTAGGGAATACGCATCGATGTATACAGAAAGAAGGGGACAGGAAATGATTTCTGAAAGTGGTGAAGGCTATGAATTAAACAGTTAAAAAACAGATTCTAAAAGATGCACCTATCTGCATGACACAATTAAAATCACCAACAAACCGTCCTGTAAAGAAATGAGGTAGTGCTGTTGACTGGGAGCAAAACCAGGAGACCGCTGCTATAAGATGTGTTATTTTGTCATACACCTGCACATCTCATCTAGTCCTCCCCCCCAAAATAATGCTACCTATATCAACTACATGTACTATATGTGGTTCCTTCAAAATGATCTTCAATTGTCTAATTTATTTTCCCTTTTCAACATATTTGTCCTATTTTTATTGAATATAATCATCTATATAAATAAACAGAGGTTAAAAATGCTCCTAAAATATTAGGCACCTGAGACCCCCAAGCTCCATTCAGGGAATGTGTGTGTGGATCCTGAGACAGCAGGAGGTTGGAGAGAGAGAGAGAGACAGGTCTGTGTCTAAATATAAGGCTTCTTTCCTGGTGCTGGGGCAGGCAGCATCCATACAGTGGAACAGCCAATAGGAACAGCTCAGTCATTTGAAAGGAGCCAGAGTGAGAGTGAAAGGGCCACATGGTCACGGTTCTGCTCTATCTTCATCCATGGTGCTGAATCAAGAGCCTCTCCACCACCATCAGCTGACCAAAGGTAGGTCTTGAAGTACCACACGCCCACGCTCATTCTAAGAGTCCAACAGGTCAAGGCTTATGAAAAAAGGAATATCCTGCTTTCTACACTATGATTCCGTCATCGTACGTCTGTAATAGGAGCCTGTAGCAAAGTACAGATTAAGGCCAGACTAACATACTGCTGCTATGCAACAAAATGAATACCCATACATACTAGCACTAAAAAATATATACTGTATATATACACATATAAAACAATTGATTCAAAGTACTGAGCCAGGAAGAAGAAAATCAGATACTGAGGTGCTTTAAAAAACAAAACATTTGATTCATCGTGGATGAGAAAAAGAAAGAAGTCCAGTTGGTCTTTGTGTGGGGGTTTGTTCCTCTTGCTAAGGGCACAGGTAGCTGTGCACTGCTGAGTTAGAGTGGACAAGGCCGGCGCTGACGAAAGGAGAGGGGGCCGGGGGAGGGGGGCAGTGTCTGGAGTCCCCATTCCCCAGGGTCTCCTGCCCTGGCCGCAGGGGCTTGGTGGAGTGGAAGCCGTTGGTGAGCCCCATTTCCGGGTGCCGCCCCACATCTACAGTCAGCTGCGCTGCCACGCCCACCATGCCCCCAACAATGCCCTCTGGCTGCCCATTATGATTGGACACTGGCTCCAGGACAGGGCCGGATGGGACCTTGGGTAGGGGTTGTGTCTGTAGGGACTCCTCCCCTGGTGATAGAAGTTGTGGTGCCTGGGCAGCCTGACTGACTGGCTTCCCTGGGTGTTGTGGCGCCTGGGCAGGCTGTCTGACTGGCTCCTCTAGAAGATGTGGTGCCTGGGCAGGCTGTCTCACTGGCTCCCCTGGATGTTGTGTCCCCTTTGGGTGTAAAGGGGCCTGGGCAGGCTGTCTGACTGGGGAGTAAGCTGCCTCGGACAGTGAAGGCCCCCTGGTGGCCTGAGAGTGCTCTTCCGTGTCACTCTGCGCCTCCTGCTGCTCCTTCTCCAGGTCGTTCAGCTCAGAGTGAACTATGACCTCTGCCTCCACCTGGTTACTACTGCACAGGGAGGAGTCCAGTTGGTCCTCGGGGTTGCCCTGAAACACACCACACACAGTTAGCAGATATTTAATGATTTAATTTCATACAGTCAGCCCATGTAACAGTGGAGTCCTACAAGGCAGTGTGTTTGTACTCCTGTTGTTCTGTATTAACATAGAACTGTAAATGAACTTACACCAGTGGTGTCAATCATAACTGAAAGGCAGCCATAATACAATTATAAACACAGTCATTATTTCTTGCTATGCTATCCAGCTTTCTGAACTGCTTACCATTCTCTAAATGAAATTACTGAGAATGCGACTGAAATGTCACCAGTAAAATAGAGCAGTGGTGGTATGAGGTGTGACTGCAAAATAAACGAGGGATTCATTATAGATTAATTACAGCTTTCCCCTCCTACACTTTTGAAGGGTATGAGAGTGCCTTAACAGTGGCAGAGTAATTCATTTATCAGATGCACGATCAAGCGGCTCATTCAGCTTTCAGCCAGTGTCACATTCTAATTAGCTATACGTCATCCTGACACCTCGTTCACTGTTTCATTACTTCCTGTTCAGCTCTCACACACACCACTCTACCTCTAAACCAGCTCTTACTGCTCTTCTAGACGCATGCTTGCACACACAAACCACTTTCTACCCCATCTACCTCTTATTCTTGTACACACACACGCACACACACACCTTGCCATTCTCTGTGGTGTCCATGTCCAAAGTTCCATTGTTGAGCGTTGGAGAGTCCTCTGTGATGGTATCCCTGTATTTGGAGATCCGGTTGGCCCAGTTACGACTAACTGACCCATTCCAAGCAGCCTGGAGAATGACAAGGTCAGAAGAAAAACACGACTCAACAAGTAATCTTGAAAAGTACTATATTTGTAGTTGTTTCTAGTGTGGTATCTAGTGTCCTGACTACTCACCATGAGCTCAGCTCCTAGGGCATCGTCCCCTATTCCTACATTACCCATGAGGCTGTGCTCCTCAGTGGGCTCTGTGAGGGGCTGGGCGCAGTCATGTTCATGGTCCAGGCTGCCCAGGGGCATCAGGGTCTCTAGCTCATGGCAATCACTGCATTCTGGCACCATGGTGGGCACAGACCGACACCCATGATGGTACTGTGGGGGCAGAGCAGTGGAGTCCAGCCCTTCAGACACCTCTCTGGTTACACAGCACAGAGGAGTGACACAGGTTAAGGATTAGAGTTATGTCACTGCACATGGTTTAACCTCAGAGCACAGTATAAAAACAAGGATGATCATTAACAATTGTGTTTTTTATAGGAAAACGTCTGGATTTTTCCAATTAAGCCCTTTATTGACTTCCCCAGAGTCAGATGAACTCGTGGATACCATTTGTATGTCTCTGCGTCCAGTACAAAGGAAGTTGGAGGTAGTTTCGCGAGCCAATGCTAACTAGCATTAGTGCAATGCCTGGAAGTCTATAGGTATTAGAGGTCGACTGATTAATCGGAATGGCCGATTAATTAGGGACGATTTCAAGTTTTCATAACAATTGGAAATCTGTATTTTCGGATGCAGATTTTGCCGATTTTTTTTACACCTTTATTTAACTAGGCAAGTCAGTTAATAACCTCTTGGGGCTAGGGGGCAGAATTTTCACTGTTGGATAAATAGCGTGCCTAATTTAAACTTCCTGCTACTCATGCCAAGAATATAAGATATGCATATTACTCATATATGTGGATAGAAAACACTGAGGTTTCTAAAACTGTTTGAATCATGTCTGAGTATAACAGAACTTACGTAGCAGGCAAAACCCAGAGGACTAACTGTTCAGAATAAAAAATGTTTCCCCTCTCTGTTCCCTGGGTTGTCATTGCCAAGGGATACTTCATAGGAACCTGTTTTCAGTTCCTACCGCTTCCACTGGATGTCACCAGTCTTTGAAATTTGGTTGAGGTTATTCCTTTGTGCAATGAAGAAGTAGGCCAACTCGGAACTGGGTAACACTTTTGTGAGTTGCGCAAGACTTGAAAAGCAGCGCTGGTTTGTTTTCATTCCTGTATTGAACACAGATTGCTCCGTCTACAATTTGATTGATTATTAAAGTTTAAAAATACCTAAAGTTGTATTACAAAAGTAGTTTGAAATATTTTGGCAAAGTTTATAGGCAACTTTTGAAAAATTTTGTAGTGACGTTGCGTTTTTTGTAAGCTGTTTTTTTCTGGATCAAATGCGCTTTATAAAATGGACATTTTTAATGTATATGGATGGAATTAATCGAACAAAATGACCAATTGTGATGTTTATGGGACATATTGGAGTGCCAACAAAAGAAGCTCGTCAAAGGTAAAGGATGTTTTATATTTTATTTCAGCGTTTTGTGTAGCGCCTGCAGGGTTGAAATATGCTAACTCCTTTGCTTACTGCTGGTGCAGATGGTGCAGATAATAGCTTCTTATGCTTTCGCCGAAAAGCATTTTAAAAATCTGACATGTTGGCTGGATTCACAACGAGTGTAGCTTTAATTGAGTATCTTACATGTGTGATTTAATGAAAGTTAGAATTTTATAGTACTTTATTTGAATCTGGCGCTCTGCATTTTCCCTGGCAATTGGCCAGTTGAGACATTTGCGTCCCGCCTATCCCTAACTAGTTTTAAGAACACATTCTTATTTTCAATGACGGCCTGTGATGGTCTGTGTTTATCTGGTCTCCACGTTGATTGACAGGAATGGGATAGCAAACAAAGCAATGCAATCAAACAGCGAAAGCGGACGTGGGGGACCTGTCCGCCTGCAGCGGGATCAAATAAGAGACATGAACTGCACTAGAGCAGAGCTGCATTGCAATATTGATGCTTTACTGGGGAAACAGTGGACAAAGAGAATACATTTTTTTTATTTTACCTTTATTTAACTAGGCAAGTCAGTTAAGAACAAATTCTTATTTTCAATTATGGCCTAGGAACGGTGGGTTAACTGCCTTGTTCAGGGGCAGAACGACAGATTTTTACTTTGTCAGCTCTGGGATTCAATCTTGCAACCTTACGGTTACTAGTCTAACACTCTAACCACCTGCCTCTCATTGCACTCCACGAGGAGCCTGCCTGTTATGCAAATGCAGTAGAAGCCAAGGTAAGTTGCTAGCTAGCATTAAACTTATCTTATTAAAAACAATCAATCATAATCACTAGTTAACTACAGATGGTTGATGATATTACTAGTTTATCTAGCCTGTCCTGCGTTGCATATAATCGATGCAACGCTGGGGGATGATTTAACAAAAGTGCATTTTGCGAAAAAAGCACAATCGTTGGACGACTGTACCTAACCATAAACACCAATGCCTTTCTTAAAATCAATACACAGAAGTATATATTTTTAAACCTGCATATTTAGCTAAAAAAAATCCAGGTTAGCTGGCAATATTAACCAGGTTAAATTGTGTCACTTCTCTTCTGTTCATTGCACCAGAGTAGTTGTTATGCAACAGTTTGGGCCGCCTGGCTCATTGCGAACTAATTTGCCAGAATATTACGTAAATATGACATAACATTGAAGGTTGTACAATGTAACAAGAATATTTAGACTTAGGGATGCCACCCGTTAGATAAAATACCGAATGGTTCCGTATTTCACTGAAAGACTAAACGTCTTGTTTACGAGATGATAGTTTCCGGATTCGACCATATTTCTGTGTGTTATTATGTTATAATTAAGTCTATGATTTGATAGAGCAGTCTGAGTGAGTGGTGGTAAGCAGCAGCAGGCTCGTAAGCATTCATTCAAACAGCACTTTCGTGTGTTTTGCCAGCAGCTCTTCGCAAGCACAGCGCTTCAAGCCTATTAACTTCCGAGATTAGGCTGGTGTAACCGATGTGAAATGGCTAGCTAGTTAGCGGGGTGCGCGCTAATAGTGTTTCAAACGTCACTCATTTGGGCCGCGGATTTTGTGGAGCAATGCGTAACGCTGCTTCGAGTGTGGCTGTTGTCGATGTGTTCCTGGTTCGAGCCCAGGTAGGGGCGAGGAGAGGGACGGAAGCTATACTATTACACTGGCAATACTAAAGCGCCTATAAGAACATCCAATAGTCAAAGGTATATGAAATACAAATGGTATAGAGAGAAATAGTCCTATAAATACTATAATAACTACAACCTAAAACCTCTTACCTTGGAATATTGAAGTCTCATGTTAAAAGGAACCACCAACTTTCATATGTTCTCATGTTCTGAGCAAGGAACTCAAACGTTAGCTTTTTTACATGGCACATATTGCACTTTTACTTCTCCAACACTTTGTTTTTGCATTATTTAAACCAAATTGAACATGTTTCATTATTTATTTGAGGCTAAATTGATTTTTATTGATGTATTATATTAAGTTAAAATAAGTGTTCATTCAGTATTGTTGTAATTGTCATTATTTCAAATAAACACTTATTTTTATTATTATTATTTATTTTTTTTAATCGGCCGATTAAATCGGCATTGGCTTTTTTTGGTCCTCCAATAATTGGTATCGGCGTTGTATATACTAACATGCTAGCAGATACCATAGACTTCTAGTCATTGTGCTAAAGTGAAATGACCTCTAACTTCCTTCATACTGGACAAAGAGACATGGACATGGTATCCATGAGTTCATCTGCCTCTGGGGAAGTAGATAAAGGAAGGCCTCATTGGGATGTTGGCAAAGTATCCTTTTAAAAACAAATATGAGGAATGCATTGTCATAGACAGTCATTACAACTATAACAGTAGGATGAACAAAATATTGTCACTCCACCTCAAATTGTGATGGCTAGCTGGATTCACTATATATAGTACACACTGGAATTCAAACGAGCTAAATACCAAAACAGACAGTAATAATAGTTGTTCCATATTAATGCAAAATTATTCAAAATTATTCACATCTGAAATGTCAAATGTGCAGCATGAAGACATGGACCCCCCCTGGGTCTCACACAAAAGTCATCCTAATTCTGTAGCTATATAAAACATCTCCAAAACCTCCACTTCTATTTAAATCAGTTTACTGCTCTCCCTGCCAAACCCAATGCAGGCAAACATGACTTTTGTTTCATATTCTTTCCTGCTCATTAACCGCACAGCTTCATAATAGACCAAGAGCAGCAGCCATCTGTGGTGCTCTGTCTTTCAGGACACACTCCCCAACATCTGCCTGTCTGTCTCTCTGCTGCTGCAGCTTCACACACACACACACACACACACACACACACACACACACACACACACACACACACACACCCTTAAATCTTACAATGCCAGTGAAAGCTTAATGATCCTCAAATCCTAGACGTACATACTAAAGTAGACATACTAAAATAGACAGTCATTTGCTTTCAGGTGGCCTCTTCTTACCTGGCCTTGCCGTTGCGGAAGCTGACACACATACAAAGGAGCATGCTGAGCAGCCCCAGACACACACCAACTATGATGCCTGTCACTGCATGGATGTCCAGCTCTATAGAGAACAGAGAACAGCCCAGGAAAGGCATGCAGGAAACGGGGAGAGAAAACAGACGAGATACTGGATGAGTATCTGAACCTGTCAGCACAGGACGCAGTTAGAGAACAGAAGTTAGGTGGGAGGATGAATGATAATATAGTGTATATGCAGTATGATGACAGCCGGATTCCACCGCTCAATCAATTTCAGCGGGCCATGAAGGAACCAATTCACACTTCCAGGGAGGGAGATATTAATTGAGCTTGGGCAATTGCTGTCTATCTGGCAGCAGAGTGGAGAGAGGACAGATGGTGCTCGCTCCGCTCTCGCCCGCCCACAATCACATTGCATTTACTACTCAGCAGGACCAGAATAAACCTGCTACTCGGTCATCTTAGATGGTCTCCCAGAGGAGGATGGACTCCCCTAGCGCCAATGTTGTGACCTTTTTCTTCTGCTCTCGCCTGGCTTGCTTCTAGATGCTCGAGTTTAGCTGTTGTGCTCATTATTCTCTGATGGACAAAGTGTAATTGGGCTACAAATAGATAATGACTGATGGAGGTCTCCTTGAGAAGCCCAATGAAACTGCAGTAGTATTCAACAGTGTGCACATATCCTTCTTTCTTTTTCCCTGCCAAGCCGCCATAGAATGAGCCGCTCTGTCACAGGCCCCTTCACCGTGGTTATAGACAAGGTGTCACCCACAGCTCTTCTGCTTCTCAAAGTCAGATATGAATTTGAGTCACAGAGCTCTCTGGGTGCAGCGTGTGCTGAGGCCACCCCTTTAATATTCACCTCAGAAGGCCAGAGAGTGAGGAGAGATATGACACAGGCTCCCCAAAGTGACAGCCTCCTGCAGGCTTCTCTGCCCCACTGGCAGGGATGGATTAACCACTTTAAAGGACTCTGTGTGAGTGTGTGTGTGTGTGTGTGTGTGTGTTAGGAAATACTTATGTAAGTAATGACACACACACACCATCACAGTAGACAGTAGACCCACTCACCATATTTCCTGGGAGGAGTGTGCACATCCTTCACTGGGGAGTAAGGCCCCACCCCCACCTCAGTGGATGCCCTCATCTTAAAGAAGTATTGTGTCCCACTAGACAGCCCTGCTACCTCAGCACTCATGATAGTCCCTAAGAGGGAGGGAGAGAGAGGGAGAGGGAGGTAAGTGTGTGAGTCATTAACAGTCTCATTTGCATCCACTTATAGAACCCACACAGTTCCTCGCAACAGCCGCAGCTTCAACCACCCACCATCTTGGGAGAGGTTGTTCCACAGGTGCTCAGGCTGGCTGAGGTTGATGGTGTATAGGATCCTGTAGCTGATGATGATGCCATTGGGCTCCACAGGCGGGCGCCAGTTCACCAACACAGAGGAGGAGTCCAAGGCACTGAGCTGCAGCTCCGCTGGGGGGGTGGAGGGTACTGGGGACACAGGGGGTGGGGGGGGAGTCAGTAATCACACCACAGAAATAAAGCACCACAGCGGGCTGGCCACACAGGCTTTGTGTGGCTGGCTGGGACAGGTGTGACACCCCTTGGGACAAGGTGCCCTTGCCACCTGGTCATAAAGTGGGGGCTGAGGGCAGGGACTGGGTCTCAGGTGACAGAGGGTGGTAGTATGGGATCCGGCAGGCAGCTACCCCGGCTGTGTCAAACCAAAGACCCCTACTTCGTTGCCCTGGTAATGAATCCCCTGCTGACTGGCCCCTCCTGGCCATTATTCACAAAGCGTCTCAATGCTGATCTAGGATCAGTTTGACATTTTAGATCATAATGAATAAGACAGAGAGGACTTGAACCTAGAACAGCACTCGTCCCTGGCTCCTCCCTGACACCACTTGGCTGAACTGATTGACGGGCCCTGCCAATTATCTCCCTACGCCCCTAAAGATGAATCCCTTCTCTGTTAACCTGCCTCAATCACACTTGCTCAGTCTCACACATAGACAGTTTTGTATTGCTATCCTTGTGGGGACCAAATAATTGATTCCCATCCAAAATCCCATTTTCTCTAACCCTAAATCTAACCCTAGCCTTAACCCTTGACCTAACCGTAACCCTAACCATAACCCCAAACCTCTAACCCTAAAACTAACCTAACCTTAACTCCTAACCCCTAACCTAATTGTAACCCTAAACCGAACCCCTAAGCCTAAAATAGCATTTTTCGCTGTGGGGGCCGTCAAAATCAACCCACCTGGTCCGTATTTTCCTTGTTTTACTATACTTGTGAGGACTTCTGGTGCCCACAAGGATAGTAAAACAAAAAAACACACATACACCAACAAACTACACACCTCTGTCAGAAACAAAAACACCCACACAGAGGAAGTGAAAGTGAGCGACAGAGCATACTGAACGCAAGCATCCATCTTTATGTTACACTGGATGCACAGATTTGTCCACTACACTGATGAGAACAGGCGAGACTTACTGTCAGTGAGAGTGGACTCCTCCACGGTGGCGCTGAAGGGACCAACCACGTCTCCTCCATTGGACTGCACAGCCAGCTCATAGCGGGTGTAGGGTTTTAGCGCCCCCAAGAGGATCTCCTGAGCAGAGCTGCAAAACACAGTTTGGGAGAGAAAAAAATAATGAAAGAATGAATCACAAATGGGAAAACTTGCACGTCCTTCCTTCCATTCATAACCTGAATATCGATTTAGCCATTCTGGAAGAAATATTACATTTCAACAAAAAGGGCTTCTTTAATGTGATCGAACTTCAGATAATGGAATTTGGAACTTCCATTTTCCTCTAAAATGAGCTGAATCCCTGGTGTAGTAGGAGACCAGGAGATGTGTTGTGTTTGGGGTGGTGGTCCCTGACTGACCTGGTGTAGTAAGAGACCAGGAGATGTGTTGTGTTTGGGGTGGTGGTGGTCCCTGACTGACCTGGTGTAGTAGGAGACCAGGAGATGTGTTGTGTTTGGGGTGGTGGTCCCTGACTGACCTGGTGTAGTAAGAGACCAGGAGATGTGTTGTGTTTGGGGTGGTGGTGGTCCCTGACTGACCTGGTGTAGTAAGAGACCAGGAGATGTGTTGTGTTTGGAATGGTCCCTGACTGACCTGGTGTAGTAGGAGACCAGGAGATGTGTTGTGTTTGGGGTGGTGGTCCCTGACTGACCTGGTGTAGTAAGAGACCAGGAGATGTGTTGTGTTGGGGGTGGTGGTGGTCCCTGACTGACCTGGTGTAGTAGGAGACCAGGAGATGTGTTGTGTTTGGGGTGGTGGTGGTCCCTGACTGACCTGGTGTAGTAAGAGACCAGGAGATGTGTTGTGTTGGGGGTGGTGGTGGTCCCTGACTGACCTGGTGTAGTAGGAGACCAGGAGATGTGTTGTGTTTGGGGTGGTGGTGGTCCCTGACTGACCTGGTGTAGTAAGAGACCAGGAGATGTGTTGTGTTTGGGATGGTCCCTGACTGACCTGGTGTAGTAAGAGACCAGGAGATGTGTTGTGTTTGGAATGGTCCCTGACTGACCTGGTGTAGTAAGAGACCAGGAGATGTGTTGTGTTGGGGTGGTGGTGGTCCCTGACTGACCTGGTGTAGTAAGAGACCAGGAGATGTGTTGTGTTTGGGGTGGTCCCTGACTGACCTGGTGTAGTAAGAGACCAGGAGATGTGTTGTGTTGGGGTGGTGGTGGTCCCTGACTGACCTGGTGTAGTAAGAGACCAGGAGATGTGTTGTGTTGGGGTGGTGGTGGTCCCTGACTGACCTGGTGTAGTAGGAGACCAGGAGATGTGTTGTGTTTGGGATGGTCCCTGACTGACCTGGTGTAGTAGGAGACCAGGAGATGTGTTGTGTTTGGGGTGGTCCCTGACTGACCTGGTGTAGTAAGAGACCAGGAGATGTGTTGTGTTTGGGGTGGTCCCTGACTGACCTGGTGTAGTAAGAGACCAGGAGATGTGTTGTGTTTGGGGTGGTGGTCCCTGACTGACCTGGTGTAGTAGGAGACCAGGAGATGTGTTGTGTTTGGGGTGGTGGTCCCTGACTGACCTGGTGTAGTAGGAGACCAGGAGATGTGTTTTGTTTGGGGTGGTGGTCCCTGACTGACCTGGTGTAGTAGGAGACCAGGAGATGTGTTGTGTTGGGGGTGGTCCCTGACTGACCTGGTGTAGTAGGAGACCAGGAGATGTGTTGTGTTTGGGGTGGTCCCTGACTGACCTGGTGTAGTAGGAGACCAGGAGATGTGTTGTGTTTGGGGTGGTGGTGGTCCCTGACTGAGCTGGTGTAGTAAGAGACCAGGAGATGTGGTGTGTTTGGAATGGTCCCTGACTGACCTGGTGTAGTAGGAGACCAGGAGATGTGTTGTGTTTGGGGTGGTGGTGGTCCCTGACTGAGCTGGTGTAGTAAGAGACCAGGAGATGTGGTGTGTTGGGGTGGTGGTGGTCCCTGACTGACCTGGTGTAGTAAGAGACCAGGAGATGTGTTGTGTTGGGGGTGGTGGTGGTCCCTGACTGACCTGGTGTAGTAAGAGACCAGGAGATGTGGTGTGTTTGGGGTGGTGGTGGTCCCTGACTGACCTGGTGTAGTAAGAGACCAGGAGATGTGTTGTGTTTGGGGTGGTGGTCCCTGACTGACCTGGTGTAGTAAGAGACCAGGAGATGTGTTGTGTTGGGGGTGGTGGTGGTCCCTGACTGACCTGGTGTAGTAAGAGACCAGGAGATATGTTGTGTTGGGGGTGGTGGTGGTCCCTGACTGACCTGGTATAGTAGGAGACCAGGAGATGTGTTGTGTTTGGGGTGGTCCCTGACTGACCTGGTATAGTAAGAGACCAGGAGATGTGGTGTGTTGGGGTGGTGGTGGTCCCTGACTGACCTGGTGTAGTAAGAGACCAGGAGATGTGTTGTGTTTGGGGTGGTGGTGGTCCCTGACTGACCTGGTATAGTAAGAGACCAGGAGATGTGGTGTGTTGGGGTGGTGGTGGTCCCTGACTGACCTGGTATAGTAACAGACCAGGAGATGTGGTGTGTTGGGGTGGTGGTGGTCCCTGACTGACCTGGTGTAGTAGGAGACCAGGAGATGTGTTGTGTTTGGGGTGGTGGTGGTCCCTGACTGACCTGGTGTAGTAAGAGACCAGGAGATGTGTTGTGTTTGGGGTGGTGGTGGTCCCTGACTGAGCTGGTGTAGTAAGAGACCAGGAGATGTGGTGTGTTTGGAATGGTCCCTGACTGACCTGGTGTAGTAGGAGACCAGGAAATGTGTTGTGTTTGGGGTGGTGGTGGTCCCTGACTGAGCTGGTGTAGTAAGAGACCAGGAGATGTGGTGTGTTGGGGTGGTGGTGGTCCCTGACTGACCTGGTGTAGTAAGAGACCAGGAGATGTGTTGTGTTGGGGGTGGTGGTGGTCCCTGACTGACCTGGTGTAGTAAGAGACCAGGAGATGTGTTGTGTTGGGGGTGGTGGTGGTCCCTGACTGACCTGGTATAGTAGGAGACCAGGAGATGTGTTGTGTTTGGGGTGGTCCCTGACTGACCTGGTATAGTAAGAGACCAGGAGATGTGGTGTGTTGGGGTGGTGGTGGTCCCTGACTGACCTGGTGTAGAAAGAGACCAGGAGATGTGTTGTGTTTGGGGTGGTGGTGGTCCCTGACTGACCTGGTATAGTAAGAGACCAGGAGATGTGGTGTGTTGGGGTGGTGGTGGTCCCTGACTGACCTGGTATAGTAAGAGACCAGGAGATGTGGTGTGTTGGGGTGGTGGTGGTCCCTGACTGACCTGGTGTAGTAGGAGACCAGGATATGTGTTGTGTTTGGGGTGGTGGTGGTCCCTGACTGACCTGGTGTAGTAAGAGACAAGGAGATGTGTTGTGTTTGGAATGGTCCCTGACTGACCTGGTGTAGTAGGAGACCAGGAGATGTGTTGTGTTTGGAATGGTCCCTGACTGACCTGGTGTAGTAGGAGACCAGCAGATGTGTTGTGTTTGGGGTGGTCCCGGACTGACCTGGTGTAGTAGGAGACCAGGAGATGTGTTGTGTTGGGGTGGTGGTGGTCCCTGACTGACCTGGTGTAGTAAGAGACCAGGAGATGAGTTGTGTTTGGGGTGGTGGTGGTCCCTGACTGACCTGGTGTAGTAGGCGACCAGGAGATGTGTTGTGTTTGGAATGGTCCCTGACTGACCTGGTGTAGTAGGAGACCAGGAGATGTGTTGTGTTTGGAATGGTCCCTGACTGACCTGGTGTATTAGGAGACCAGGAGATGTGTTGTGTTTGGAATGGTCCCTGACTGACCTGGTGTAGTAAGACACCAGGAGATGTGTTGTGTTTGGGGTGGTGGTGGTCCCTGACTGACCTGGTGTAGTAAGAGACCAGGAGATGTGTTGTGTTTTGGGTGGTGGTCCCTGACTGACCTGGTGTAGTAAGAGACCAGGAGATGTGTTGTGTTGGGGGTGGTGGTGGTCCCTGACTGACCTGGTGTAGTAAGAGACCAGGAGATGTGTTGTGTTTTGGGTGGTGGTCCCTGACTGACCTGGTGTAGTAGGAGACCAGGAGATGTGTTGTGTTTGGGGTGGTGGTCCCTGACTGACCTGGTGTAGTAGGAGACCAGGAGATGTGTTTTGTTTGGGGTGGTGGTCCCTGACTGACCTGGTGTAGTAGGAGACCAGGAGATGTGTTGTGTTGGGGGTGGTCCCTGACTGACCTGGTGTAGTAGGAGACCAGGAGATGTGTTGTGTTTGGAATGGTCCCTGACTGACCTGGTGTAGTAAGACACCAGGAGATGTGTTGTGTTTGGGGTGGTGGTGGTCCCTGACTGACCTGGTGTAGTAAGAGACCAGGAGATGTGTTGTGTTTTGGGTGGTGGTCCCTGACTGACCTGGTGTAGTAGGAGACCAGGAGATGTGTTGTGTTTGGGGTGGTGGTCCCTGACTGACCTGGTGTAGTAGGAGACCAGGAGATGTGTTTTGTTTGGGGTGGTGGTCCCTGACTGACCTGGTGTAGTAGGAGACCAGGAGATGTGTTGTGTTGGGGGTGGTCCCTGACTGACCTGGTGTAGTAGGAGACCAGGAGATGTGTTGTGTTTGGGGTGGTCCCTGACTGACCTGGTGTAGTAGGAGACCAGGAGATGTGTTGTGTTTGGGGTGGTGGTGGTCCCTGACTGAGCTGGTGTAGTAAGAGACCAGGAGATGTGGTGTGTTGGGGTGGTGGTGGTCCCTGACTGACCTGGTGTAGTAAGATACCAGGAGATGTGTTGTGTTGGGGGTGGTGGTGGTCCCTGACTGACCTGGTGTAGTAAGAGACCAGGAGATGTGGTGTGTTTGGGGTGGTGGTGGTCCCTGACTGACCTGGTGTAGTAAGAGACCAGGAGATGTGTTGTGTTTGGGGTGGTGGTCCCTGACTGACCTGGTGTAGTAAGAGACCAGGAGATGTGTTGTGTTGGGGGTGGTGGTGGTCCCTGACTGACCTGGTGTAGTAAGAGACCAGGAGATGTGTTGTGTTGGGGGTGGTGGTGGTCCCTGACTGACCTGGTATAGTAGGAGACCAGGAGATGTGTTGTGTTTGGGGTGGTCCCTGACTGACCTGGTATAGTAAGAGACCAGGAGATGTGGTGTGTTGGGGTGGTGGTGGTCCCTGACTGACCTGGTGTAGTAAGAGACCAGGAGATGTGTTGTGTTTGGGGTGGTGGTGGTCCCTGACTGACCTGGTATAGTAAGAGACCAGGAGATGTGGTGTGTTGGGGTGGTGGTGGTCCCTGACTGACCTGGTATAGTAAGAGACCAGGAGATGTGGTGTGTTGGGGTGGTGGTGGTCCCTGACTGACCTGGTGTAGTAGGAGACCAGGAGATGTGTTGTGTTTGGGGTGGTGGTGGTCCCTGACTGACCTGGTGTAGTAAGAGACCAGGAGATGTGTTGTGTTTGGGGTGGTGGTGGTCCCTGACTGAGCTGGTGTAGTAAGAGACCAGGAGATGTGGTGTGTTTGGAATGGTCCCTGACTGACCTGGTGTAGTAGGAGACCAGGAGATGTGTTGTGTTTGGGGTGGTGGTGGTCCCTGACTGAGCTGGTGTAGTAAGAGACCAGGAGATGTGGTGTGTTGGGGTGGTGGTGGTCCCTGACTGACCTGGTGTAGTAAGAGACCAGGAGATGTGTTGTGTTGGGGGTGGTGGTGGTCCCTGACTGACCTGGTGTAGTAAGAGACCAGGAGATGTGTTGTGTTGGGGGTGGTGGTGGTCCCTGACTGACCTGGTATAGTAGGAGACCAGGAGATGTGTTGTGTTTGGGGTGGTCCCTGACTGACCTGGTATAGTAAGAGACCAGGAGATGTGGTGTGTTGGGGTGGTGGTGGTCCCTGACTGACCTGGTGTAGTAAGAGACCAGGAGATGTGTTGTGTTTGGGGTGGTGGTGGTCCCTGACTGACCTGGTATAGTAAGAGACCAAGAGATGTGGTGTGTTGGGGTGGTGGTGGTCCCTGACTGACCTGGTATAGTAAGAGACCAGGAGATGTGGTGTGTTGGGGTGGTGGTGGTCCCTGACTGACCTGGTGTAGTAGGAGACCAGGATATGTGTTGTGTTTGGGGTGGTGGTGGTCCCTGACTGACCTGGTGTAGTAAGAGACAAGGAGATGTGTTGTGTTTGGAATGGTCCCTGACTGACCTGGTGTAGTAGGAGACCAGGAGATGTGTTGTGTTTGGAATGGTCCCTGACTGACCTGGTGTAGTAGGAGACCAGCAGATGTGTTGTGTTTGGGGTGGTCCCGGACTGACCTGGTGTAGTAGGAGACCAGGAGATGTGTTGTGTTGGTGGTGGTCCCTGACTGACCTGGTGTAGTAAGAGACCAGGAGATGAGTTGTGTTTGGGGTGGTGGTGGTCCCTGACTGACCTGGTGAAGTAGGCGACCAGGAGATGTGTTGTGTTTGGAATGGTCCCTGACTGACCTGGTGTAGTAGGAGACCAGGAGATGTGTTGTGTTTGGAATGGTCCCTGACTGACCTGGTGTATTAGGAGACCAGGAGATGTGTTGTGTTTGGAATGGTCCCTGACTGACCTGGTGTAGTAAGACACCAGGAGATGTGTTGTGTTTGGGGTGGTGGTGGTCCCTGACTGACCTGGTGTAGTAAGAGACCAGGAGATGTGTTGTGTTTTGGGTGGTGGTCCCTGACTGACCTGGTGTAGTAAGAGACCAGGAGATGTGTTGTGTTGGGGGTGGTGGTGGTCCCTGACTGACCTGGTGTAGTAGGAGACGAGGAGATGTGTTGTGTTGGGGGTGGTGGTGGTCCCTGACTGACCTGGTGTAGTAAGAGACCAGGAGATGTGTTGTGTTGGGGTGGTGGTGGTCCCTGACTGACCTGGTGTAGTAAGAGACCAGGAGATGTGTTGTGTTTGGAATGGTCCCTGACTGACCTGGTGTAGTAGGAGACCAGGAGATGTGTTGTGTTGGGGGTGGTGGTGGTCCCTGACTGACCTGGTGTAGTAAGAGACCAGGAGATGTGTTGTGTTTGGAATGGTCCCTGACTGACCTGGTGTAGTAGGAGACCAGGAGATGTGTTGTGTTTGGAATGGTCCCTGACTGACCTGGTGTAGTAAGAGACCAGGATATGTGTTTTGTTTGGGGTGGTGGTCCCTGACTGACCTGGTGTAGTAAGAGACCAGGAGATGTGTTGTGTTTGGGGTGGTGGTCCCTGACTGACCTGGTGTAGTAAGAGACCAGGAGATGTGTTGTGTTTGGGGTGGTGGTGGTCCCTGACTGACCTGGTGTAGTAAGAGACCAGGAGATGTGTTGTGTTTGGGGTGGTGGTCCCTGACTGACCTGGTGTAGTAAGAGACCAGGAGATGTGTTGTGTTGGGGGTGGTGTGGTCCCTGACTGACCTGGTGTAGTAGGAGACCAGGAGATGTGTTGTGTTGGGGGTGATGGTGGTCCCTGACTGACCTGGTGTAGTAAGAGACCAGGAGATGTGTTGTGTTTGGGGTGGTCCCTGACTGACCTGGTATAGTAGGAGACCAGGAGATGTGTTGTGTTTGGGGTGGTGGTTGTCCCTGACTGACCTGGTGTAGTAAGAGACCAGGAGATGTGTTGTGTTGGGGTGGTGGTGGTCCCTGACTGAGCTGGTGTAGTAAGAGACCAGGAGATGTGTTGTGTTGGGGGTGATGGTGGTCCCTGACTGACCTGGTGTAGTAAGAGACCAGGAGATGTGTTGTGTTTGGGGTGGTCCCTGACTGACCTGGTATAGTAGGAGACCAGGAGATGTGTTGTGTTTGGGGTGGTGGTGGTCCCTGACTGACCTGGTGTAGTAAGAGACCAGGAGATGTGTTGTGTTGGGGGTGGTGGTGGTCCCTGACTGACCTGGTGTAGTAAGAGACCAGGAGATGTGTTGTGTTTGGGGTGGTGGTGGTCCCTGACTGACCTGGTGTAGTAAGAGACCAGGAGATGTGTTGTGTTTGGGGTGGTGGTGGTCCCTGACTGACCTGGTGTAGTAAGAGACCAGGAGATGTGTTGTGTTGGGGGTGGTGGTGGTCCCTGACTGACCTGGTGTAGTAAGAGACCAGGAGATGTGGTGTGTTTGGGGTGGTGGTGGTCCCTGACTGACCTGGTGTAGTAAGAGACCAGGAGATGTGTTGTGTTTGGGGTGGTGGTCCCTGACTGACCTGGTGTAGTAAGAGACCAGGAGATGTGTTGTGTTGGGGGTGGTGGTGGTCCCTGACTGACCTGGTGTAGTAAGAGACCAGGAGATGTGTTGTGTTGGGGGTGGTGGTGGTCCCTGACTGACCTGGTATAGTAGGAGACCAGGAGATGTGTTGTGTTTGGGGTGGTCCCTGACTGACCTGGTATAGTAAGAGACCAGGAGATGTGGTGTGTTGGGGTGGTGGTGGTCCCTGACTGACCTGGTGTAGTAAGAGACCAGGAGATGTGTTGTGTTTGGGGTGGTGGTGGTCCCTGACTGACCTGGTATAGTAAGAGACCAGGAGATGTGGTGTGTTGGGGTGGTGGTGGTCCCTGACTGACCTGGTATAGTAACAGACCAGGAGATGTGGTGTGTTGGGGTGGTGGTGGTCCCTGACTGACCTGGTGTAGTAGGAGACCAGGAGATGTGTTGTGTTTGGGGTGGTGGTGGTCCCTGACTGACCTGGTGTAGTAAGAGACCAGGAGATGTGTTGTGTTTGGGGTGGTGGTGGTCCCTGACTGAGCTGGTGTAGTAAGAGACCAGGAGATGTGGTGTGTTTGGAATGGTCCCTGACTGACCTGGTGTAGTAGGAGACCAGGAGATGTGTTGTGTTTGGGGTGGTGGTGGTCCCTGACTGAGCTGGTGTAGTAAGAGACCAGGAGATGTGGTGTGTTGGGGTGGTGGTGGTCCCTGACTGACCTGGTGTAGTAAGAGACCAGGAGATGTGTTGTGTTGGGGGTGGTGGTGGTCCCTGACTGACCTGGTGTAGTAAGAGACCAGGAGATGTGTTGTGTTGGGGGTGGTGGTGGTCCCTGACTGACCTGGTATAGTAGGAGACCAGGAGATGTGTTGTGTTTGGGGTGGTCCCTGACTGACCTGGTATAGTAAGAGACCAGGAGATGTGGTGTGTTGGGGTGGTGGTGGTCCCTGACTGACCTGGTGTAGTAAGAGACCAGGAGATGTGTTGTGTTTGGGGTGGTGGTGGTCCCTGACTGACCTGGTATAGTAAGAGACCAGGAGATGTGGTGTGTTGGGGTGGTGGTGGTCCCTGACTGACCTGGTATAGTAAGAGACCAGGAGATGTGGTGTGTTGGGGTGGTGGTGGTCCCTGACTGACCTGGTGTAGTAGGAGACCAGGATATGTGTTGTGTTTGGGGTGGTGGTGGTCCCTGACTGACCTGGTGTAGTAAGAGACAAGGAGATGTGTTGTGTTTGGAATGGTCCCTGACTGACCTGGTGTAGTAGGAGACCAGGAGATGTGTTGTGTTTGGAATGGTCCCTGACTGACCTGGTGTAGTAGGAGACCAGCAGATGTGTTGTGTTTGGGGTGGTCCCGGACTGACCTGGTGTAGTAGGAGACCAGGAGATGTGTTGTGTTGGGGTGGTGGTGGTCCCTGACTGACCTGGTGTAGTAAGAGACCAGGAGATGAGTTGTGTTTGGGGTGGTGGTGGTCCCTGACTGACCTGGTGTAGTAGGCGACCAGGAGATGTGTTGTGTTTGGAATGGTCCCTGACTGACCTGGTGTAGTAGGAGACCAGGAGATGTGGTGTGTTGGGGTGGTGGTGGTCCCTGACTGAGCTGGTGTAGTAAGAGACCAGGAGATGTGTTGTGTTTGGGGTGGTGGTGGTCCCTGACTGACCTGGTATAGTAAGAGACCAGGAGATGTGGTGTGTTGGGGTGGTGGTGGTCCCTGACTGACCTGGTATAGTAACAGACCAGGAGATGTGGTGTGTTGGGGTGGTGGTGGTCCCTGACTGACCTGGTGTAGTAGGAGACCAGGAGATGTGTTGTGTTTGGGGTGGTGGTGGTCCCTGACTGACCTGGTGTAGTAAGAGACCAGGAGATGTGTTGTGTTTGGGGTGGTGGTGGTCCCTGACTGAGCTGGTGTAGTAAGAGACCAGGAGATGTGGTGTGTTTGGAATGGTCCCTGACTGACCTGGTGTAGTAGGAGACCAGGAGATGTGTTGTGTTTGGGGTGGTGGTGGTCCCTGACTGAGCTGGTGTAGTAAGAGACCAGGAGATGTGGTGTGTTGGGGTGGTGGTGGTCCCTGACTGACCTGGTGTAGTAAGAGACCAGGAGATGTGTTGTGTTGGGGGTGGTGGTGGTCCCTGACTGACCTGGTGTAGTAAGAGACCAGGAGATGTGTTGTGTTGGGGGTGGTGGTGGTCCCTGACTGACCTGGTATAGTAGGAGACCAGGAGATGTGTTGTGTTTGGGGTGGTCCCTGACTGACCTGGTATAGTAAGAGACCAGGAGATGTGGTGTGTTGGGGTGGTGGTGGTCCCTGACTGACCTGGTGTAGTAAGAGACCAGGAGATGTGTTGTGTTTGGGGTGGTGGTGGTCCCTGACTGACCTGGTATAGTAAGAGACCAGGAGATGTGGTGTGTTGGGGTGGTGGTGGTCCCTGACTGACCTGGTATAGTAAGAGACCAGGAGATGTGGTGTGTTGGGGTGGTGGTGGTCCCTGACTGACCTGGTGTAGTAGGAGACCAGGATATGTGTTGTGTTTGGGGTGGTGGTGGTCCCTGACTGACCTGGTGTAGTAAGAGACAAGGAGATGTGTTGTGTTTGGAATGGTCCCTGACTGACCTGGTGTAGTAGGAGACCAGGAGATGTGTTGTGTTTGGAATGGTCCCTGACTGACCTGGTGTAGTAGGAGACCAGCAGATGTGTTGTGTTTGGGGTGGTCCCGGACTGACCTGGTGTAGTAGGAGACCAGGAGATGTGTTGTGTTGGGGTGGTGGTGGTCCCTGACTGACCTGGTGTAGTAAGAGACCAGGAGATGAGTTGTGTTTGGGGTGGTGGTGGTCCCTGACTGACCTGGTGTAGTAGGCGACCAGGAGATGTGTTGTGTTTGGAATGGTCCCTGACTGACCTGGTGTAGTAGGAGACCAGGAGATGTGTTGTGTTTGGAATGGTCCCTGACTGACCTGGTGTATTAGGAGACCAGGAGATGTGTTGTGTTTGGAATGGTCCCTGACTGACCTGGTGTAGTAAGACACCAGGAGATGTGTTGTGTTTGGGGTGGTGGTGGTCCCTGACTGACCTGGTGTAGTAAGAGACCAGGAGATGTGTTGTGTTTTGGGTGGTGGTCCCTGACTGACCTGGTGTAGTAAGAGACCAGGAGATGTGTTGTGTTGGGGGTGGTGGTGGTCCCTGACTGACCTGGTGTAGTAAGAGACCAGGAGATGTGTTGTGTTGGGGGTGGTGGTGGTCCCTGACTGACCTGGTATAGTAGGAGACCAGGAGATGTGTTGTGTTTGGGGTGGTCCCTGACTGACCTGGTATAGTAAGAGACCAGGAGATGTGGTGTGTTGGGGTGGTGGTGGTCCCTGACTGACCTGGTGTAGTAAGAGACCAGGAGATGTGTTGTGTTTGGGGTGGTGGTGGTCCCTGACTGACCTGGTATAGTAAGAGACCAGGAGATGTGGTGTGTTGGGGTGGTGGTGGTCCCTGACTGACCTGGTATAGTAAGAGACCAGGAGATGTGGTGTGTTGGGGTGGTGGTGGTCCCTGACTGACCTGGTGTAGTAGGAGACCAGGATATGTGTTGTGTTTGGGGTGGTGGTGGTCCCTGACTGACCTGGTGTAGTAAGAGACAAGGAGATGTGTTGTGTTTGGAATGGTCCCTGACTGACCTGGTGTAGTAGGAGACCAGGAGATGTGTTGTGTTTGGAATGGTCCCTGACTGACCTGGTGTAGTAGGAGACCAGCAGATGTGTTGTGTTTGGGGTGGTCCCGGACTGACCTGGTGTAGTAGGAGACCAGGAGATGTGTTGTGTTGGGGTGGTGGTGGTCCCTGACTGACCTGGTGTAGTAAGAGACCAGGAGATGAGTTGTGTTTGGGGTGGTGGTGGTCCCTGACTGACCTGGTGTAGTAGGCGACCAGGAGATGTGTTGTGTTTGGAATGGTCCCTGACTGACCTGGTGTAGTAGGAGACCAGGAGATGTGTTGTGTTTGGAATGGTCCCTGACTGACCTGGTGTATTAGGAGACCAGGAGATGTGTTGTGTTTGGAATGGTCCCTGACTGACCTGGTGTAGTAAGACACCAGGAGATGTGTTGTGTTTGGGGTGGTGGTGGTCCCTGACTGACCTGGTGTAGTAAGAGACCAGGAGATGTGTTGTGTTTTGGGTGGTGGTCCCTGACTGACCTGGTGTAGTAAGAGACCAGGAGATGTGTTGTGTTGGGGGTGGTGGTGGTCCCTGACTGACCTGGTGTAGTAGGAGACGAGATGTGTTGTGTTGGGGGTGGTGGTGGTCCCTGACTGACCTGGTGTAGTAAGAGACCAGGAGATGTGTTGTGTTGGGGTGGTGGTGGTCCCTGACTGACCTGGTGTAGTAAGAGACCAGGAGATGTGTTGTGTTTGGAATGGTCCCTGACTGACCTGGTGTAGTAGGAGACCAGGAGATGTGTTGTGTTGGGGGTGGTGGTGGTCCCTGACTGACCTGGTGTAGTAAGAGACCAGGAGATGTGTTGTGTTTGGAATGGTCCCTGACTGACCTGGTGTAGTAGGAGACCAGGAGATGTGTTGTGTTTGGAATGGTCCCTGACTGACCTGGTGTATTAGGAGACCAGGAGATGTGTTGTGTTTGGAATGGTCCCTGACTGACCTGGTGTAGTAAGACACCAGGAGATGTGTTGTGTTTGGGGTGGTGGTGGTCCCTGACTGACCTGGTGTAGTAAGAGACCAGGAGATGTGTTGTGTTTTGGGTGGTGGTCCCTGACTGACCTGGTGTAGTAAGAGACCAGGAGATGTGTTGTGTTGGGGGTGGTGGTGGTCCCTGACTGACCTGGTGTAGTAAGAGACCAGGAGATGTGTTGTGTTGGGGGTGGTGGTGGTCCCTGACTGACCTGGTATAGTAGGAGACCAGGAGATGTGTTGTGTTTGGGGTGGTCCCTGACTGACCTGGTATAGTAAGAGACCAGGAGATGTGGTGTGTTGGGGTGGTGGTGGTCCCTGACTGACCTGGTGTAGTAAGAGACCAGGAGATGTGTTGTGTTTGGGGTGGTGGTGGTCCCTGACTGACCTGGTATAGTAAGAGACCAGGAGATGTGGTATGTTGGGGTGGTGGTGGTCCCTGACTGACCTGGTGTAGTAGGAGACCAGGATATGTGTTGTGTTTGGGGTGGTGGTGGTCCCTGACTGACCTGGTGTAGTAAGAGACAAGGAGATGTGTTGTGTTTGGAATGGTCCCTGACTGACCTGGTGTAGTAGGAGACCAGGAGATGTGTTGTGTTTGGAATGGTCCCTGACTGACCTGGTGTAGTAGGAGACCAGCAGATGTGTTGTGTTTGGGGTGGTCCCGGACTGACCTGGTGTAGTAGGAGACCAGGAGATGTGTTGTGTTGGGGTGGTGGTGGTCCCTGACTGACCTGGTGTAGTAAGAGACCAGGAGATGAGTTGTGTTTGGGGTGGTGGTGGTCCCTGACTGACCTGGTGTAGTAGGCGACCAGGAGATGTGTTGTGTTTGGAATGGTCCCTGACTGACCTGGTGTAGTAGGAGACCAGGAGATGTGTTGTGTTTGGAATGGTCCCTGACTGACCTGGTGTATTAGGAGACCAGGAGATGTGTTGTGTTTGGAATGGTCCCTGACTGACCTGGTGTAGTAAGACACCAGGAGATGTGTTGTGTTTGGGGTGGTGGTGGTCCCTGACTGACCTGGTGTAGTAAGAGACCAGGAGATGTGTTGTGTTTTGGGTGGTCCCTGACTGACCTGGTATAGTAAGAGACCAGGAGATGTGGTGTGTTGGGGTGGTGGTGGTCCCTGACTGACCTGGTGTAGTAAGAGACCAGGAGATGTGTTGTGTTTGGGGTGGTGGTGGTCCCTGACTGACCTGGTATAGTAAGAGACCAGGAGATGTGGTGTGTTGGGGTGGTGGTGGTCCCTGACTGACCTGGTGTAGTAGGAGACCAGGATATGTGTTGTGTTTGGGGTGGTGGTGGTCCCTGACTGACCTGGTGTAGTAAGAGACAAGGAGATGTGTTGTGTTTGGAATGGTCCCTGACTGACCTGGTGTAGTAGGAGACCAGGAGATGTGTTGTGTTTGGAATGGTCCCTGACTGACCTGGTGTAGTAGGAGACCAGCAGATGTGTTGTGTTTGGGGTGGTCCCGGACTGACCTGGTGTAGTAGGAGACCAGGAGATGTGTTGTGTTGGGGTGGTGGTGGTCCCTGACTGACCTGGTGTAGTAAGAGACCAGGAGATGAGTTGTGTTTGGGGTGGTGGTGGTCCCTGACTGACCTGGTGTAGTAGGCGACCAGGAGATGTGTTGTGTTTGGAATGGTCCCTGACTGACCTGGTGTAGTAGGAGACCAGGAGATGTGTTGTGTTTGGAATGGTCCCTGACTGACCTGGTGTATTAGGAGACCAGGAGATGTGTTGTGTTTGGAATGGTCCCTGACTGACCTGGTGTAGTAAGACACCAGGAGATGTGTTGTGTTTGGGGTGGTGGTGGTCCCTGACTGACCTGGTGTAGTAAGAGACCAGGAGATGTGTTGTGTTTTGGGTGGTGGTCCCTGACTGACCTGGTGTAGTAAGAGACCAGGAGATGTGTTGTGTTGGGGGTGGTGGTGGTCCCTGACTGACCTGGTGTAGTAGGAGACGAGGAGATGTGTTGTGTTGGGGGTGGTGGTGGTCCCTGACTGACCTGGTGTAGTAAGAGACCAGGAGATGTGTTGTGTTGGGGTGGTGGTGGTCCCTGACTGACCTGGTGTAGTAAGAGACCAGGAGATGTGTTGTGTTTGGAATGGTCCCTGACTGACCTGGTGTAGTAGGAGACGAGGAGATGTGTTGTGTTGGGGGTGGTGGTGGTCCCTGACTGACCTGGTGTAGTAAGAGACAAGGAGATGTGTTGTGTTTGGAATGGTCCCTGACTGACCTGGTGTAGTAGGAGACCAGGAGATGTGTTGTGTTTGGAATGGTCCCTGACTGACCTGGTGTAGTAGGAGACCAGCAGATGTGTTGTGTTTGGGGTGGTCCCGGACTGACCTGGTGTAGTAGGAGACCAGGAGATGTGTTGTGTTGGGGTGGTGGTGGTCCCTGACTGACCTGGTGTAGTAAGAGACCAGGAGATGAGTTGTGTTTGGGGTGGTGGTGGTCCCTGACTGACCTGGTGTAGTAGGCGACCAGGAGATGTGTTGTGTTTGGAATGGTCCCTGACTGACCTGGTGTAGTAGGAGACCAGGAGATGTGTTGTGTTTGGAATGGTCCCTGACTGACCTGGTGTATTAGGAGACCAGGAGATGTGTTGTGTTTGGAATGGTCCCTGACTGACCTGGTGTAGTAAGACACCAGGAGATGTGTTGTGTTTGGGGTGGTGGTGGTCCCTGACTGACCTGGTGTAGTAAGAGACCAGGAGATGTGTTGTGTTTTGGGTGGTGGTCCCTGACTGACCTGGTGTAGTAAGAGACCAGGAGATGTGTTGTGTTGGGGGTGGTGGTGGTCCCTGACTGACCTGGTGTAGTAGGAGACGAGGAGATGTGTTGTGTTGGGGGTGGTGGTGGTCCCTGACTGACCTGGTGTAGTAAGAGACCAGGAGATGTGTTGTGTTGGGGTGGTGGTGGTCCCTGACTGACCTGGTGTAGTAAGAGACCAGGAGATGTGTTGTGTTTGGAATGGTCCCTGACTGACCTGGTGTAGTAGGAGACCAGGAGATGTGTTGTGTTGGGGGTGGTGGTGGTCCCTGACTGACCTGGTGTAGTAAGAGACCAGGAGATGTGTTGTGTTTGGAATGGTCCCTGACTGACCTGGTGTAGTAGGAGACCAGGAGATGTGTTGTGTTTGGAATGGTCCCTGACTGACCTGGTGTAGTAAGAGACCAGGATATGTGTTTTGTTTGGGGTGGTGGTCCCTGACTGACCTGGTGTAGTAGGAGACCAGGAGATGTGTTGTGTTGGGGGTGGTGGTGGTCCCTGACTGACCTGGTGTAGTAAGAGACCAGGAGATGTGTTGTGTTGGGGTGGTGGTGGTCCCTGACTGACCTGGTGTAGTAAGAGACCAGGAGATGTGTTGTGTTTGGAATGGTCCCTGACTGACCTGGTGTAGTAGGAGACCAGGAGATGTGTTGTGTTGGGGGTGGTGGTGGTCCCTGACTGACCTGGTGTAGTAAGAGACCAGGAGATGTGTTGTGTTTGGAATGGTCCCTGACTGACCTGGTGTAGTAGGAGACCAGGAGATGTGTTGTGTTTGGAATGGTCCCTGACTGACCTGGTGTAGTAAGAGACCAGGATATGTGTTTTGTTTGGGGTGGTGGTCCCTGACTGACCTGGTGTAGTAAGAGACCAGGAGATGTGTTGTGTTTGGGGTGGTGGTCCCTGACTGACCTGGTGTAGTAAGAGACCAGGAGATGTGTTGTGTTTGGGGTGGTGGTGGTCCCTGACTGACCTGGTGTAGTAAGAGACCAGGAGATGTGTTGTGTTGGGGGTGGTGGTGGTCCCTGACTGACCTGGTGTAGTAAGAGACCAGGAGATGTGTTGTGTTTGTGGTGGTGGTGGTCCCTGACTGACCTGGTGTAGTAAGAGACCAGGAGATGTGTTGTGTTTGGAATGGTCCCTGACTGACCTGGTGTAGTAAGAGACCAGGAGATGTGTTGTGTTTGGGGTGGTGGTCCCTGACTGACCTGGTGTAGTAAGAGACCAGGAGATGTGTTGTGTTGGGGGTGGTGGTGGTCCCTGACTGACCTGGTGTAGTAGGAGACCAGGAGATGTGTTGTGTTGGGGGTGATGGTGGTCCCTGACTGACCTGGTGTAGTAAGAGACCAGGAGATGTGTTGTGTTTGGGGTGGTCCCTGACTGACCTGGTATAGTAGGAGACCAGGAGATGTGTTGTGTTTGGGGTGGTGGTTGTCCCTGACTGACCTGGTGTAGTAAGAGACCAGGAGATGTGTTGTGTTGGGGTGGTGGTGGTCCCTGACTGAGCTGGTGTAGTAAGAGACCAGGAGATGTGTTGTGTTTGGGGGGGGTGGTGGTCCCTGACTGACCTGGTGTAGTAAGAGACCAGGAGATGTGTTGTGTTGGGGGTGGTGGTGGTCCCTGACTGACCTGGTGTAGTAAGAGACCAGGAGATGTGTTGTGTTTGGGGTGGTGGTGGTCCCTGACTGACCTGGTGTAGTAAGAGACCAGGAGATGTGTTGTGTTTGGGGTGGTGGTGGTCCCTGACTGACCTGGTGTAGTAAGAGACCAGGAGATGTGTTGTGTTTGGAATGGTCCCTGACTGACCTGGTGTAGTAGGAGACCAGGAGATGTGTTGTGTTGGGGGTGGTGGTGGTCCCTGACTGACCTGGTGTAGTAAGAGACCAGGAGATGTGTTGTGTTTGGAATGGTCCCTGACTGACCTGGTGTAGTAGGAGACCAGGAGATGTGTTGTGTTTGGAATGGTCTCTGACTGACCTGGTGTAGTAAGAGACCAGGAGATGTGTTTTGTTTGGGGTGGTGGTCCCTGACTGACCTGGTGTAGTAAGAGACCAGGAGATGTGTTGTGTTGGGGGTGGTGGTGGTCCCTGACTGACCTGGTGTAGTAAGAGACCAGGAGATGTGTTGTGTTGGGGGTGGTGGTGGTCCCTGACTGACCTGGTATAGTAGGAGACCAGGAGATGTGTTGTGTTTGGGGTGGTCCCTGACTGACCTGGTATAGTAAGAGACCAGGAGATGTGGTGTGTTGGGGTGGTGGTGGTCCCTGACTGACCTGGTGTAGTAAGAGACCAGGAGATGTGTTGTGTGTGGGGTGGTGGTGGTCCCTGACTGACCTGGTATAGTAAGAGACCAGGAGATGTGGTGTGTTGGGGTGGTGGTGGTCCCTGACTGACCTGGCATAGTAAGAGACCAGGAGATGTGGTGTGTTGGGGTGGTGGTGGTCCCTGACTGACCTGGTGTAGTAGGAGACCAGGAGATGTGTTGTGTTTGGGGTGGTGGTGGTCCCTGACTGAGCTGGTGTAGTAAGAGACCAGGAGATGTGGTGTGTTTGGAATGGTCCCTTACTGACCTGGTGTAGTAGGAGACCAGGAGATGTGTTGTGTTTGGGGTGGTGGTGGTCCCTGACTGAGCTGGTGTAGTAAGAGACCAGGAGATGTGGTGTGTTGGGGTGGTGGTGGTCCCTGACTGACCTGGTGTAGTAAGAGACCAGGAGATGTGTTGTGTTGGGGGTGGTGGTGGTCCCTGACTGACCTGGTGTAGTAAGAGACCAGGAGATGTGTTGTGTTGGGGGTGGTGGTGGTCCCTGACTGACCTGGTATAGTAGGAGACCAGGAGATGTGTTGTGTTTGGGGTGGTCCCTGACTGACCTGGTATAGTAAGAGACCAGGAGATGTGTTGTGTTTGGAATGGTCCCTGACTGACCTGGTGTAGTAGGAGACCAGGAGATGTGTTGTGTTTGGAATGGTCCCTGACTGACCTGGTGTAGTAGGAGACCAGCAGATGTGTTGTGTTTGGGGTGGTCCCTGACTGACCTGGTGTAGTAGGAGACCAGGAGATGTGTTGTGTTGGGGTGGTGGTGGTCCCTGACTGACCTGGTGTAGTAAGAGACCAGGAGATGTGTTGTGTTTGGGGTGGTGGTGGTCCCTGACTGACCTGGTGTAGTAGGCGACCAGGAGATGTGTTGTGTTTGGAATGGTCCCTGACTGACCTGGTGTAGTAGGAGACCAGGAGATGTGTTGTGTTTGGAATGGTCCCTGACTGACCTGGTGTGTTAGGAGACCAGGAGATGTGTTGTGTTTGGAATGGTCCCTGACTGACCTGGTGTAGTAAGAGACCAGGAGATGTGTTGTGTTTGGGGTGGTGGTGGTCCCTGACTGACCTGGTGTAGTAAGAGACCAGGAGATGTGTTGTGTTTGGGGTGGTGGTCCCTGACTGACCTGGTGTAGTAAGAGACCAGGAGATGTGTTGTGTTGGGGGTGGTGGTGGTCCCTGACTGACCTGGTGTACTAGGAGACGAGGAGATGTGTTGTGTTGGGGGTGGTGGTGGTCCCTGACTGACCTGGTGTAGTAAGAGACCAGGAGATGTGTTGTGTTGGGGTGGTGGTGGTCCCTGACTGACCTGGTGTAGTAAGAGACCAGGAGATGTGTTGTGTTGGGGGTGGTGGTGGTCCCTGACTGACCTGGTGTAGTAAGAGACCAGGAGATGTGTTGTGTTTGGAATGGTCCCTGACTGACCTGGTGTAGTAGGAGACCAGGAGATGTGTTGTGTTTGGAATGGTCCCTGACTGACCTGGTGTAGTAGGAGACCAGGAGATGTGTTGTGTTGGGGGTGGTGGTGGTCCCTGACTGACCTGGTGTAGTAAGAGACCAGGAGATGTGTTGTGTTTGGAATGGTCCCTGACTGACCTGGTGTAGTAGGAGACCAGGAGATGTGTTGTGTTTGGAATGGTCCCTGACTGACCTGGTGTAGTAAGAGACCAGGATATGTGTTTTGTTTGGGGTGGTGGTCCCTGACTGACCTGGTGTAGTAAGAGACCAGGAGATGTGTTGTGTTTGGGGTGGTGGTCCCTGACTGACCTGGTGTAGTAAGAGACCAGGAGATGTGTTGTGTTTGGGGTGGTGGTGGTCCCTGACTGACCTGGTGTAGTAAGAGACCAGGAGATGTGTTGTGTTGGGGGTGGTGGTGGTCCCTGACTGACCTGGTGTAGTAAGAGACCAGGAGATGTGTTGTGTTTGGAATGGTCCCTGACTGACCTGGTGTAGTAAGAGACCAGGAGATGTGTTGTGTTTGGGGTGGTGGTGGTCCCTGACTGACCTGGTGTAGTAAGAGACCAGGAGATGTGTTGTGTTTGGAATGGTCCCTGACTGACCTGGTGTAGTAAGAGACCAGGAGATGTGTTGTGTTTGGGGTGGTGGTGGTCCCTGACTGACCTGGTGTAGTAAGAGACCAGGAGATGTGTTGTGTTTGGGGTGGTGGTCCCTGACTGACCTGGTGTAGTAAGAGACCAGGAGATGTGTTGTGTTGGGGGTGGTGGTGGTCCCTGACTGACCTGGTGTAGTAGGAGACCAGGAGATGTGTTGTGTTGGGGGTGGTGGTGGTCCCTGACTGACCTGGTGTAGTAAGAGACCAGGAGATGTGTTGTGTTTGGGGTGGTCCCTGACTGACCTGGTATAGTAGGAGACCAGGAGATGTGTTGTGTTTGGGGTGGTGGTTGTCCCTGACTGACCTGGTGTAGTAAGAGACCAGGAGATGTGTTGTGTTGGGGTGGTGGTGGTCCCTGACTGAGCTGGTGTAGTAAGAGACCAGGAGATGTGTTGTGTTTGGGGTGGTGGTGGTCCCTGACTGACCTGGTGTAGTAAGAGACCAGGAGATGTGTTGTGTTTGGAATGGTCCCCGACTGACCTGGTGTAGTAGGAGACCAGGAGATGTGTTGTGTTGGGGGTGGTGGTGGTCCCTGACTGACCTGGTGTAGTAAGAGACCAGGAGATGTGTTGTGTTTGGGGTGGTGGTGGTCCCTGACTGACCTGGTGTAGTAAGAGACCAGGAGATGTGTTGTGTTTGGGGTGGTGGTGGTCCCTGACTGACCTGGTGTAGTAGGAGACCAGGAGATGTGTTGTGTTGGGGGTGGTGGTGGTCCCTGACTGACCTGGTGTAGTAGGAGACCAGGAGATGTGTTGTGTTTGGAATGGTCCCTGACTGACCTGGTGTAGTAAGAGACCAGGAGATGTGTTGTGTTTGGGGTGGTGGTCCCTGACTGACCTGGTGTAGTAAGAGACCAGGAGATGTGTTGTGTTTGGGGTGGTGGTGGTCCCTGACTGACCTGGTATAGTAGGAGACCAGGAGATGTGTTGTGTTTGGGGTGGTCCCTGACTGACCTGGTGTAGTAGGAGACCAGGAGATGTGTTGTGTTTGGGGTGGTGGTGGTCCCTGACTGACCTGGTGTAGTAAGAGACCAGGAGATGTGTTGTGTTTGGGGTGGTGGTGGTCCCTGACTGACCTGGTGTAGTAGGAGACCAGGAGATGTGTTGTGTTTGGAATGGTCCCTGACTGACCTGGTGTAGTAGGAGACCAGGAGATGTGTTGTGTTTGGAATGGTCCCTGACTGACCTGGTGTAGTAGGAGACCAGGAGATGTGTTGTGTTTGGGGTGGTCCCTGACTGAGCTGGTGTAGTAAGAGACCAGGAGATGTGTTGTGTTGGGGATGGTGGTGGTCCCTGACTGACCTGGTGTAGTAAGAGACCAGGAGATGTGTTGTGTTTGGAATGGTCCCTGACTGACCTGGTGTAGTAGGAGACCAGGAGATGTGTTGTGTTTGGGGTGGTGGTGGTCCCTGACTGACCTGGTGTAGTAGGAGACCAGGAGATGTGTTGTGTTTGGGGTGGTGGTGGTCCCTGACTGACCTGGTGTAGTAGGAGACCAGGAGATGTGTTGTGTTTGGGGTGGTGGTGGTCCCTGACTGACCTGGTATAGTAAGAGACCAGGAGATGTGTTGTGTTTGGGGTGGTGGTGGTCCCTGACTGACCTGGTGTAGTAAGAGACCAGGAGATGTGTTGTGTTTGGGGTGGTGGTGGTCCCTGACTGACCTGGTGTAGTAAGAGACCAGGAGATGTGTTGTGTTTGGAATGGTCCCTGACTGACCTGGTGTAGTAGGAGACCAGGAGATGTGTTGTGTTTGGGGTGGTGGTGGTCCCTGACTGACCTGGTGTAGTAAGAGACCAGGAGATGTGTTGTGTTTGGAATGGTCCCTGACTGACCTGGTGTAGTAGGAGACCAGGAGATGTGTTGTGTTTGGAATGGTCCCTGACTGACCTGGTGTAGTAAGAGACCAGGAGATGTGTTGTGTTTGGGGTGGTGGTGGTCCCTGACTGACCTGGTGTAGTAAGAGACCAGGAGATGTGTTGTGTTTGGAATGGTCCCTGACTGACCTGGTGTAGTAGGAGACCAGGAGATGTGTTGTGTTTGGGGTGGTGGTGGTCCCTGACTGACCTGGTGTAGTAAGAGACCAGGAGATGTGTTGTGTTTGGAATGGTCCCTGACTGACCTGGTGTAGTAGGAGACCAGGAGATGTGTTGTGTTTGGAATGGTCCCTGACTGACCTGGTGTAGTAAGAGACCAGGAGATGTGTTGTGTTTGTGTTTGGAACCACTGACCTGGTGTAGTAAGAGACCAGGAGATGTGTTGTGTTGGGGTGGTGGTCCCTGACTGACCTGGTGTAGTAGGAGACCAGGAGATGTGTTGTGTTTGTGTTTGGAACCACTGACCTGGTGTAGTAGGACACAAGCGATGCGTTTCTGATGCCCGCCGGGCTGCAGCGTACGGTGTAGTTGATGATGCGGACGTTGCTGAAGCGAGGTTTCTCCCAGCGCAGCCAGATGGATGTGGAGCTGTTGGCTGTAGCCTTGATGCTGCTGGGGGGCAGGGGAGGGGGGTTCCCCTTAGGCGGCGCTGCAAAAACACACTGCCAGTTTATACACAAATATTGGTATTGTACAGACTTTCTTTAACACTGACAGACAGAATAGACTGACACACAAACTCACACACACCGATGAATGAATAGACACACCTTTGCCATGTGCCTTCTCCGTCCTGCCCTTCCATCCTGCAGCATAGCCATCCGTCTGCTTATTGAAGGCCCACACCTTCACTTCATATAGTCTGTCAGGGACTGGCACACACAGAGAAATATATAGAAACGTAAACACACCAAATTTTACATAACCACAAGAAAGCCTGGCATAATGACCACAAGTCCAAACATGTTATTAAGAGTCACATTTTTCCAAACAAATATTATCACCTGGACCAGTAGGAAGGGATTTGAACAACACTGGCATGTGAACATCCCAGACTCACCCAGACTAGAGACCTCATGATGTTTGACCCTCTTGCGGAGCTTGATGGTGTGGGCCTCCATCCTCCTCACCCTCTCCCTCTCAGGATGAGCCTCCCCATTGGTCAGCTCCTCACCAACCACCTCCCTGCAAAAGAGCTTGTAGCCGGAGATCTGCGTGTGATTGGGCGGGGGCTGCCATGTGACATGGAGGGAGTTCATTTTGGCCCTAACCTTCAGCTCTGTGGGAGCAAAGATCACTGGGAAAGACGAAAAGCAAACAAGGAGCCAGCGTGAAACAACGTTACTGGAGCTTATAACATGATTCAACAAAACAAGATCCAGACATTGATTTATTGTACCAACTCAATTTGACAATCTCCTAATGACTATAACATTAAATCATATAATTCTATAGACCTGTATCTAGAACAGGTGCCGCCTTAATTGGGGAGGATGGGATTATAGTAATACCTTATGATAATTAATGGAATGGTATCAACTGGTTTGTGTGTGTTCAAATACCATTCCATTTCTTCTATTCCAGCCATTATTCACATGAACTGACAATTCAGTAAGATGATCTTCTTGTGTGTATTAACAGATTTTCTTCTCATGTGAATGAAAGGCATTCGTGAGAGCTTAGTCACTGTATAGAAAAGGATTGAATAGATGTCTGTTCATTTCTTCGAAATTGATCTTCTGCCTTTACCAAGAACCTCAGACACATACATTGTAAGAGGCACAGTCAGCAATGTTGCCTTGCCCCTGAGAGCAATTGTATGGCTGATGCAAATGTGTAGGTGAAGGTGTATTCAACAACATGACACTGCCCAGCCATGAACAGTCAGCTTGAATGGAAGGCCGCAGTGTTATTTTCAGTGCTAGTATACTTAGTTATTGTCAAACCCTGATCTGTTTCACCCGTCTTTGTGCTCATCTCCACCCCCCTCCAGGTGTCGCCCATTTCCCACATTATTCCAAGTGTATTTAAACCCGTGTTCTGTTTGTCTGTTGCCAGTTTGTTTTGTTCATCAAGCCTACCCGCGTTTTTCCCGTTGCTCATCTTTTTCTAGTTCCTCTTTCCCAGTTTTCCTGGTTCTTGACCATTCTGCCTGCCCTGAGCCTGCCTGCCGTTCTGTACCTTGTCACACCACTCTGGATTACTGACCCCATGACTGCCTGCCGTTCTGTACCTTGTCACACCACTCTGGATTACTGACTTCTGCCTGCCCTGACCCCATGACTGCCTGCCGTTCTGTACCTTGTCACACCACTCTGGATTACTGACCTCTGCCTGCCCTGACCCCATGACTGCCTGCCGTTCTGTACTTTATGGACTCTGATCTGGATTACTGACCTCTGCCTACCCCTTGACCTGTCGTTTTATCTGACCCCTGTTCTAGTAATAAACGTTTGTTACTTCGACACTGTCTGCACCTGAGTCTTCTCCTGAAACGTGATAGTTCTAGCATGAGAATGGGAAGGCTGCTCTTATGTACAAGGATAATAATAATATAGATGTAGTCAAACTGATATCCATATATCATTTGTTTATGGTGTGCTTGTTATTACTGCATGCCTGACAAGCATTTCGCCACACCCACAATAACATCTGCTAAACACGTGTATAAAATGTGATTTTTGGATTTGAATTTTCTGAAACTTTGTTCCCCCTGCTGCTGTCTTGATTGGACCCAGGTCTATCTTGAAAAAGAAATGTTCTCAATGAGATTACCTGGATAAATAAAGGTTAAGGACCATACCGGGTCAGGTCACTTATTGTGGTCGATTTTGATGCTGAAGTTGAAGGGTGTGTGTGTGTGAGAGAGAGTGAGACACACACACACACACACACACACACACACACACACACACAGACAGACAGACAGAGAGGTCTCACCCATGCTGTGGTTAAAGTGGGCTGGGGTGTGGTGCTGGTTCCACTCTGACGGCACACCAAAGCCTGCTCCCGTTCCCGCCGCCACCCGCAGCCGATAGGCCTGGTTAGGCTGCAGCTCCCGCAAGGTAAGCTGAGTCTCATTCCCCCCCACCTCCACAGAAAACACGTTGTTCACTGCAGTAAACACACACACATTAGATGCAACCCATCTTCTTGAAAGGCCACTCATGGCACACTATCACCACAATCCATTATCCTATTATGTAAGACCTGATGACTCATTGTATACCATGGATAGAACAGAACACTTTATGCTTTGGGCTTATACCCTAAGTCACCCTTCAATACTTAATGTTTAAAATCCACAATTGTTCTTCCTGAAACATGAACACATGTACCACCACTTTCTAATACCAGACAGTGTTGCAATAACACAGGACAGCAGTGTAGTACTGTGGCCTCCGTGACAGTAGATGGCGCTGGGCTCACCCTGTTCCAGTGTGGAGTAGTCGATGCGGTAGCGGGTGACAGCTCCTCTGCTGTGCTGGGAGGACAGGGGCAGCCACATCACTCTGATGTCTGTAGGGGAGGTGCTGAGCAGGGACAGCTGTGGAGGGGCACTGGGTACTGTGGGGTGGAGCATGGCAGGACATTATTGGTATTAACGTGTCATTACAGCTAACCCTTGATCTAGTGACTGGTGACTTAAGTAGCTGATCATATTCTCTGGAGGGGCACAGGGGAGTACAGCATGTCAGATCAGGTACAGGACACTCTTAGTATCCATACATCAACCATTCTATTCTGCAGTTTACTAAACTACTTTATTAATTACATTAGCTCTTAGCAACCAAGTAGAATCACATAGTTAGTTGACGGGCAACAATATCTACTTTTGTGCGTCATTGGTGCATAATATAGGTCGTATTACAGTTGACTGTGCCGTGCGGTCTATTTATTCTCAAGTGTACAATGACTCATATTTGTTGTATGGATTAGATCTAACCGTGTCACTGTTATTTTCCTTTGAGAAGTGAGGTCTGTGGTCTTCACGCCTACTCACCGTCCTCCAGCATCTCCACGGTGACGGGCCGTGACGGGCGGCTGGCTCCCATGGGGGAGTAGGCCACCACGTAGAAGGTATAGGCTGTGTGTGGCAGTAGCTCCTTCACATGGTACTCTGTGGTGTCGTTGTTCACAGCAAACTGGTATTCCATGTGATCAGAGCCTGTGGACCACACAAGTTCTGTGTTTTACCAGGAGCACAGGACACACTCAGCCTGACCTGACAGTGTCATTCTCTACCATGCTACCAAGGAACCAGGCACCTATGTATGTTAATGCCTATACACTTGAAACTAGCTAGCGTCCTTGTGGATAGATATCATACGTACAAGCCTGTAGGTTTGTCCATCACACACACACACACACACACACACACACACACCTGAAGTGGGCTGGTAGTGCACAGAGAAGCCTATAATCTGGTCACTGTTGTATTCAGGCCGTTCCCAGGTGAGGAGGGCGGTGGTGCTTGATTGGGGCGTGGCAGAGAGCTGGTGTGGTGGGCTGGGTAGACCCTCTCTCACAATGACAGACAGCTTGGCTGTGGCGCAGGCCGTCCCCAGAGCGTTGTCAGCGATGCACTGGTAGTACCCTGTGTCGTCCAGGCCCAGCTGGTTGATGAGCAGCACCCCAGGGCTCTGGGTCTTCACCCGTCCGTTAGACTTGACCGGCTTGCCATTCTTCAGCCAGTGCAGCGCCGGGGGAGGCTCCCCAGAGCTGTTACACACAAACCTGGCTGTGTTTCCCCGAGAGAGAGACACCGTCTCTGGGGGCTGGAGGATTACTGGTGGGGCTGGGAGAATGCACATAGAGAAACATCCTTCTTAGGAAAAAAAAATGTAATCCTTCACAGCAGCATATATTACAATTTACTGAAAAGGACCAGAGCTGTACGACCGAAGCCAAACATGTAAACCAGAGCTGTACGACCGAAGCCAAACATGTAAACCAGAGCTGTACGACCGAAGCCAAACATGTAAACCAGAGCTGTACGACCGAAGCCAAAGATGTAAACCAGAGCTGTACGACCGAAGCCAAACATGTAAACCAGAGCTGTACGACCGAAGCCAAACATGTAAACCAGAGCTGTACGACCGAAGCCAAACATGTAAACCAGAGCTGTACGACCGAAGCCAAACATGTAAACCAGAGCTGTACGACCGAAGCCAAACATGTAAACCAGAGCTGTACGACCGAAGCCAAACATGCAAACCAGAGCTGTACGACCGAAGCCAAACATGTAAACCAGAGCTGTACGACCGAAGCCAAACATGTAAACCAGAGCTGTACGACCGAAGCCAAACATGTAAACCAGAGCTGTACGACCGAAGCCAAACATGTAAACCAGAGCTGTACGACCGAAGCCAAACATGTAAACCAGAGCTGTACGACCGAAGCCAAACATGCAAACCAGAGCTGTACGACCGAAGCCAAACATGCAAACCAGAGCTGTACGACCGAAGCCAAACATGCAAACCAGAGCTGTACGACCGAAGCCAAACATGCAAACCAGAGCTGTACGACCGAAGCCAAACATGTAAACCAGAGCTGTACGACCGAAGCCAAACATGTAAACCAGAGCTGTACGACCGAAGCCAAACATGCAAACCAGAGCTGTACGACCGAAGCCAAACATGCAAACCAGAGCTGTACGACCGAAGCCAAACATGCAAACCAGAGCTGTACGACCGAAGCCAAACATGTAAACCAGAGCTCTACGACCGAAGCCAAACATGCAAACCAGAGCTGTACGACCGAAGCCAAACATGTAAACCAGAGCTGTACGACCGAAGCCAAACATGTAAACCAGAGCTGTACGACCGAAGCCAAACATGTAAACCAGAGCTGTACGACCGAAGCCAAACATGTAAACCAGAGCTGTACGACCGAAGCCAAACATGTAAACCAGAGCTGTACGACCGAAGCCAAACATGTAAACCAGAGCTGTACGACCGAAGCCAAATATGTAAACCAGAGCTGTACGACCGAAGCCAAACATGTAAACCAGAGCTGTACGACCGAAGCCAAACATGCAAACCAGAGCTGTACGACCGAAGCCAAACATGCAAACCAGAGCTGTACGACCGAAGCCAAACATGTAAACCAGAGCTGTACGACCGAAGCCAAACATGCAAGCCAGAGCTGTACGACCGAAGCCAAACATGTAAACCAGAGCTGTACGACCGAAGCCAAACATGTAAACCAGAGCTGTACGACCGAAGCCAAACATGCAAACCAGAGCTGTACGACCGAAGCCAAACATGCAAACCAGAGCTGTACGACCGAAGCCAAACATGCAAACCAGAGCTGTACGACCGAAGCCAAACATGCAAACCAGAGCTCTACGACCGAAGCCAAACATGCAAACCAGAGCTCAAAGACCGAAGCCAAACATGTAAACCAGAGCGCTAAGACCGAAGCCAAACATGTTTCAGAGCTCTAAGACCAAAGCCTAACATGCAAACCAGAGCTCTAAGACCGAAGCCAAACATGTAAACCAGAGCTGTACGACCGAAGCCAAACATGCAAACCAGAGCTCTACGACCGAAGCCAAACATGCAAACCAGAGCTCAAAGACCGAAGCCAAACATGTAAACCAGAGCGCTAAGACCAAAGCCAAACATGTTTCAGAGCTCTAAGACCAAAGCCAAACATGCAAACCAGAGCTCTAAGACCGAAGCCAAACATGTAAACCAGAGCTCTAAGACCGAAGCCAAACATGCAAACCAGAGCGCTAAGACCGAAGCCAAACATGCAAACCAGAGCGCTAAGACCGAAGCCAAACATGCAAACCAGAGCTCTAAGACCGAAGCCAAACATGCAAACCAGAGCTCTAAGACCGAAGCCAAACATGTAAACCAGAGCGCTAAGACCGAAGCCAAACATGTTTCAGAGCTCTAAGACCAAAGCCAAACATGCAAACCAGAGCTGTACGACCGAAACCAAACATGCAAACCAGAGAGCTAAGACCGAAGCCAAACATGTAAACCAGAGCGCTAAGACCGAAGCCAAACATGTAAACCAGAGCTGTACGACCGAAGCCAAACATGCAAACCAGAGCGCTAAGACCGAAGCCAAACATGTAAACCAGAGCTGTACGACCGAAGCCAAACATGTAAACCAGAGCTGTACGACCGAAGCCAAACATGTAAACCAGAGCTCTAAGACCGAAACCAAACATGCAAACCAGAGCTGTACGACCGAAGCCAAACATGCAAACCAGAGCGCTAAGACCGAAGCCAAACATGCAAACCAGAGCTCTAAGACCGAAGCCAAACATGCAAACCAGAGCTCTAAGACCGAAGCCAAACATGCAAACCAGAGCTCTAAGACCGAAGCCAAACATGCAAACCAGAGCTGTACGACCGAAGCCAAACATGTAAACCAGAGCTGTACGACCGAAGCCAAACATGTAAACCAGAGCTGTACGACCGAAGCCAAACATGTAAACCAGAGCGCTAAGACCGAAGCCAAACATGTAAACCAGAGCTGTACGACCGAAGCCAAACATGTAAACCAGAGCTGTACGACCGAAGCCAAACATGTAAACCAGAGCTCTATGACCGAAACCAAACATGTAAACCAGAGCTCTAAGACCAAAACCAAACATGCAAACCAGAGCTGTACGAACGAAGCCAAACATGCGAACCAGAGCGCTAAGACCGAAGCCAAACATGCAAACCAGAGCTCTAAGACCGAAGCCAAACATGTAAACCAGAGCGCTAAGACCGAAGCCAAACATGCGAACCAGAGCTCTAAGACCGAAGCCAAACATGCAAACCAGAGCTCTAAGACCGCAGCCAAACATGCAAACCAGAGCTCTAAGACCGAAGCCAAACATGTAAACCAGAGCGCTAAGACCGAAGCCAAACATGTTTCAGAGCTCTAAGACCAAAGCCTAACATGCAAACCAGAGCTCTAAGACCGAAGCCAAACATGTAAACCAGAGCTGTACGACCGAAGCCAAACATGCAAACCAGAGCTGTACGACCGAAGCCAAACATGCAAACCAGAGCTGTACGACCGAAGCCAAACATGCAAACCAGAGCTCTACGACCGAAGCCAAACATGCAAACCAGAGCTCAAAGACCGAAGCCAAACATGTAAACCAGAGCGCTAAGACCGAAGCCAAACATGTTTCAGAGCTCTAAGACCAAAGCCTAACATGCAAACCAGAGCTCTAAGACCGAAGCCAAACATGTAAACCAGAGCTGTACGACCGAAGCCAAACATGCAAACCAGAGCTCTACGACCGAAGCCAAACATGCAAACCAGAGCTCAAAGACCGAAGCCAAACATGTAAACCAGAGCGCTAAGACCAAAGCCAAACATGTTTCAGAGCTCTAAGACCAAAGCCAAACATGCAAACCAGAGCTCTAAGACCGAAGCCAAACATGTAAACCAGAGCTCTAAGACCGAAGCCAAACATGCAAACCAGAGCGCTAAGACCGAAGCCAAACATGCAAACCAGAGCGCTAAGACCGAAGCCAAACATGCAAACCAGAGCTCTAAGACCGAAGCCAAACATGCAAACCAGAGCTCTAAGACCGAAGCCAAACATGTAAACCAGAGCGCTAAGACCGAAGCCAAACATGTTTCAGAGCTCTAAGACCAAAGCCAAACATGCAAACCAGAGCTGTACGACCGAAACCAAACATGCAAACCAGAGAGCTAAGACCGAAGCCAAACATGTAAACCAGAGCGCTAAGACCGAAGCCAAACATGTAAACCAGAGCTGTACGACCGAAGCCAAACATGCAAACCAGAGCGCTAAGACCGAAGCCAAACATGTAAACCAGAGCTGTACGACCGAAGCCAAACATGTAAACCAGAGCTGTACGACCGAAGCCAAACATGTAAACCAGAGCTCTAAGACCGAAACCAAACATGCAAACCAGAGCTGTACGACCGAAGCCAAACATGCAAACCAGAGCGCTAAGACCGAAGCCAAACATGCAAACCAGAGCTCTAAGACCGAAGCCAAACATGCAAACCAGAGCTCTAAGACCGAAGCCAAACATGCAAACCAGAGCTCTAAGACCGAAGCCAAACATGCAAACCAGAGCTGTACGACCGAAGCCAAACATGTAAACCAGAGCTGTACGACCGAAGCCAAACATGTAAACCAGAGCTGTACGACCGAAGCCAAACATGTAAACCAGAGCGCTAAGACCGAAGCCAAACATGTAAACCAGAGCTGTACGACCGAAGCCAAACATGTAAACCAGAGCTGTACGACCGAAGCCAAACATGTAAACCAGAGCTCTATGACCGAAACCAAACATGTAAACCAGAGCTCTAAGACCAAAACCAAACATGCAAACCAGAGCTGTACGAACGAAGCCAAACATGCGAACCAGAGCGCTAAGACCGAAGCCAAACATGCAAACCAGAGCTCTAAGACCGAAGCCAAACATGTAAACCAGAGCGCTAAGACCGAAGCCAAACATGCGAACCAGAGCTCTAAGACCGAAGCCAAACATGCAAACCAGAGCTCTAAGACCGCAGCCAAACATGCAAACCAGAGCTCTAAGACCGAAGCCAAACATGCAAACCAGAGCTCTAAGACCGAAGCCAAACATGTAAACCAGAGCTCTAAGACCGAAGCCAAACATGTAAACCAGAGGTCTAAGACCGAAGCCAAACATGCAAACCAGAGCGCTAAGACCGAAGTCAAACATGCAAACCAGAGCGCTAAGACCGAAGTCAAACATGCAAACCAGAGCTCTAAGACCGAAGCCAAACATGTAAACCAGAGCGCTAAGACCGAAGCCAAACATGTTTCAGAGCTCTAAGACCAAAGCCAAACATGCAAACCAGAGCTCTAAGACCGAAGCCAAACATGTAAACCAGAGCGCTAAGACCGAAGCCAAACATGTAAACCAGAGCTCTAAGACCGAAGCCAAACATGCAAACCAGAGCTCTAAGACCGAAGCCAAACATGCAAACCAGAGCTCTAAGACCGAAGCCAAACATGCAAACCAGAGCTCTAAGACCGAAGCCAAACATGTAAACCAGAGCGCTAAGACCGAAGCCAAACATGTTTCAGAGCTCTAAGACCAAAGCCAAACATGCAAACCAGAGCTGTACGACCGAAGCCAAACATGTAAACCAGAGCTCTAAGACCGAAACCAAACATGCAAACCAGAGCGCTAAGACCGAAGCCAAACATGTAAACCAGAGCGCTAAGACCGAAGCCAAACATGTAAACCAGAGCTGTACGACCGAAGCCAAACATGCAAACCAGAGCGCTAAGACCGAAGCCAAACATGTAAACCAGAGCTGCACGACCGAAGCCAAACATGTAAACCAGAGCTGTACGACCGAAGCCAAACATGCAAACCAGAGCTCTACGACCGAAGCCAAACATGCAAACCAGAGCTCAAAGACCGAAGCCAAACATGTAAACCAGAGCGCTAAGACCAAAGCCAAACATGTTTCAGAGCTCTAAGACCAAAGCCAAACATGCAAACCAGAGCTCTAAGACCGAAGCCAAACATGTAAACCAGAGCTCTAAGACCGAAGCCAAACATGCAAACCAGAGCGCTAAGACCGAAGCCAAACATGCAAACCAGAGCGCTAAGACCGAAGCCAAACATGCAAACCAGAGCTCTAAGACCGAAGCCAAACATGCAAACCAGAGCTCTAAGACCGAAGCCAAACATGTAAACCAGAGCGCTAAGACCGAAGCCAAACATGTTTCAGAGCTCTAAGACCAAAGCCAAACATGCAAACCAGAG
This sequence comes from Oncorhynchus mykiss, assembly GCF_057628025.1. Classification (NCBI taxonomy): domain Eukaryota; kingdom Metazoa; phylum Chordata; class Actinopteri; order Salmoniformes; family Salmonidae; genus Oncorhynchus; species Oncorhynchus mykiss. Next base: position 15,045,374 of record NC_143047.1, read on the forward strand.
CTGTACGACCGAAACCAAACATGCAAACCAGAGAGCTAAGACCGAAGCCAAACATGTAAACCAGAGCGCTAAGACCGAAGCCAAACATGTAAACCAGAGCTGTACGACCGAAGCCAAACATGCAAACCAGAGCGCTAAGACCGAAGCCAAACATGTAAACCAGAGCTGTACGACCGAAGCCAAACATGTAAACCAGAGCTGTACGACCGAAGCCAAACATGTAAACCAGAGCTCTAAGACCGAAACCAAACATGCAAACCAGAGCTGTACGACCGAAGCCAAACATGCAAACCAGAGCGCTAAGACCGAAGCCAAACATGCAAACCAGAGCTCTAAGACCGAAGCCAAACATGCAAACCAGAGCTCTAAGACCGAAGCCAAACATGCAAACCAGAGCTCTAAGACCGAAGCCAAACATGCAAACCAGAGCTGTACGACCGAAGCCAAACATGTAAACCAGAGCTGTACGACCGAAGCCAAACATGTAAACCAGAGCTGTACGACCGAAGCCAAACATGTAAACCAGAGCGCTAAGACCGAAGCCAAACATGTAAACCAGAGCTGTACGACCGAAGCCAAACATGTAAACCAGAGCTGTACGACCGAAGCCAAACATGTAAACCAGAGCTCTATGACCGAAACCAAACATGTAAACCAGAGCTCTAAGACCAAAACCAAACATGCAAACCAGAGCTGTACGAACGAAGCCAAACATGCGAACCAGAGCGCTAAGACCGAAGCCAAACATGCAAACCAGAGCTCTAAGACCGAAGCCAAACATGTAAACCAGAGCGCTAAGACCGAAGCCAAACATGCGAACCAGAGCTCTAAGACCGAAGCCAAACATGCAAACCAGAGCTCTAAGACCGCAGCCAAACATGCAAACCAGAGCTCTAAGACCGAAGCCAAACATGTAAACCAGAGCGCTAAGACCGAAGCCAAACATGTTTCAGAGCTCTAAGACCAAAGCCTAACATGCAAACCAGAGCTCTAAGACCGAAGCCAAACATGTAAACCAGAGCTGTACGACCGAAGCCAAACATGCAAACCAGAGCTGTACGACCGAAGCCAAACATGCAAACCAGAGCTGTACGACCGAAGCCAAACATGCAAACCAGAGCTCTACGACCGAAGCCAAACATGCAAACCAGAGCTCAAAGACCGAAGCCAAACATGTAAACCAGAGCGCTAAGACCGAAGCCAAACATGTTTCAGAGCTCTAAGACCAAAGCCTAACATGCAAACCAGAGCTCTAAGACCGAAGCCAAACATGTAAACCAGAGCTGTACGACCGAAGCCAAACATGCAAACCAGAGCTCTACGACCGAAGCCAAACATGCAAACCAGAGCTCAAAGACCGAAGCCAAACATGTAAACCAGAGCGCTAAGACCAAAGCCAAACATGTTTCAGAGCTCTAAGACCAAAGCCAAACATGCAAACCAGAGCTCTAAGACCGAAGCCAAACATGTAAACCAGAGCTCTAAGACCGAAGCCAAACATGCAAACCAGAGCGCTAAGACCGAAGCCAAACATGCAAACCAGAGCGCTAAGACCGAAGCCAAACATGCAAACCAGAGCTCTAAGACCGAAGCCAAACATGCAAACCAGAGCTCTAAGACCGAAGCCAAACATGTAAACCAGAGCGCTAAGACCGAAGCCAAACATGTTTCAGAGCTCTAAGACCAAAGCCAAACATGCAAACCAGAGCTGTACGACCGAAACCAAACATGCAAACCAGAGAGCTAAGACCGAAGCCAAACATGTAAACCAGAGCGCTAAGACCGAAGCCAAACATGTAAACCAGAGCTGTACGACCGAAGCCAAACATGCAAACCAGAGCGCTAAGACCGAAGCCAAACATGTAAACCAGAGCTGTACGACCGAAGCCAAACATGTAAACCAGAGCTGTACGACCGAAGCCAAACATGTAAACCAGAGCTCTAAGACCGAAACCAAACATGCAAACCAGAGCTGTACGACCGAAGCCAAACATGCAAACCAGAGCGCTAAGACCGAAGCCAAACATGCAAACCAGAGCTCTAAGACCGAAGCCAAACATGCAAACCAGAGCTCTAAGACCGAAGCCAAACATGCAAACCAGAGCTCTAAGACCGAAGCCAAACATGCAAACCAGAGCTGTACGACCGAAGCCAAACATGTAAACCAGAGCTGTACGACCGAAGCCAAACATGTAAACCAGAGCTGTACGACCGAAGCCAAACATGTAAACCAGAGCGCTAAGACCGAAGCCAAACATGTAAACCAGAGCTGTACGACCGAAGCCAAACATGTAAACCAGAGCTGTACGACCGAAGCCAAACATGTAAACCAGAGCTCTATGACCGAAACCAAACATGTAAACCAGAGCTCTAAGACCAAAACCAAACATGCAAACCAGAGCTGTACGAACGAAGCCAAACATGCGAACCAGAGCGCTAAGACCGAAGCCAAACATGCAAACCAGAGCTCTAAGACCGAAGCCAAACATGTAAACCAGAGCGCTAAGACCGAAGCCAAACATGCGAACCAGAGCTCTAAGACCGAAGCCAAACATGCAAACCAGAGCTCTAAGACCGCAGCCAAACATGCAAACCAGAGCTCTAAGACCGAAGCCAAACATGCAAACCAGAGCTCTAAGACCGAAGCCAAACATGTAAACCAGAGCTCTAAGACCGAAGCCAAACATGTAAACCAGAGGTCTAAGACCGAAGCCAAACATGCAAACCAGAGCGCTAAGACCGAAGTCAAACATGCAAACCAGAGCGCTAAGACCGAAGTCAAACATGCAAACCAGAGCTCTAAGACCGAAGCCAAACATGTAAACCAGAGCGCTAAGACCGAAGCCAAACATGTTTCAGAGCTCTAAGACCAAAGCCAAACATGCAAACCAGAGCTCTAAGACCGAAGCCAAACATGTAAACCAGAGCGCTAAGACCGAAGCCAAACATGTAAACCAGAGCTCTAAGACCGAAGCCAAACATGCAAACCAGAGCTCTAAGACCGAAGCCAAACATGCAAACCAGAGCTCTAAGACCGAAGCCAAACATGCAAACCAGAGCTCTAAGACCGAAGCCAAACATGTAAACCAGAGCGCTAAGACCGAAGCCAAACATGTTTCAGAGCTCTAAGACCAAAGCCAAACATGCAAACCAGAGCTGTACGACCGAAGCCAAACATGTAAACCAGAGCTCTAAGACCGAAACCAAACATGCAAACCAGAGCGCTAAGACCGAAGCCAAACATGTAAACCAGAGCGCTAAGACCGAAGCCAAACATGTAAACCAGAGCTGTACGACCGAAGCCAAACATGCAAACCAGAGCGCTAAGACCGAAGCCAAACATGTAAACCAGAGCTGCACGACCGAAGCCAAACATGTAAACCAGAGCTGTACGACCGAAGCCAAACATGTAAACCAGAGCTCTAAGACCGAAACCAAACATGCAAACCAGAGCTGTACGACCGAAGCCAAACATGCAAACCAGAGCGCTAAGACCGAAGCCAAACATGCAAACCAGAGCTCTAAGACCGAAGCCAAACATGCAAACCAGAGCTCTAAGACCGAAGCCAAACATGCAAACCAGAGCTCTAAGACCGAAGCCAAACATGCAAACCAGAGCTGTACGACCGAAACCAAACATGCAAACCAGAGCGCTAAGACCGAAGCCAAACATGTAAACCAGAGCGCTAAGACCGAAGCCAAACATGTAAACCAGAGCTGTACGACCGAAGCCAAACATGTAAACCAGAGCTGTACGACCGAAGCCAAACATGTAAACCAGAGCGCTAAGACCGAAGCCAAACATGTAAACCAGAGCTGTACGACCGAAGCCAAACATGTAAACCAGAGCTGTACGACCGAAGCCAAACATGTAAACCAGAGCTCTATGACCGAAACCAAACATGTTTCAGAGCTCTAAGACCAAAGCCTAACATGCAAACCAGAGCTCTAAGACCGAAGCCAAACATGTAAACCAGAGCTGTACGACCGAAGCCAAACATGCAAACCAGAGCTCTACGACCGAAGCCAAACATGCAAACCAGAGCTCAAAGACCGAAGCCAAACATGTAAACCAGAGCGCTAAGACCAAAGCCAAACATGTTTCAGAGCTCTAAGACCAAAGCCAAACATGCAAACCAGAGCTCTAAGACCGAAGCCAAACATGTAAACCAGAGCTCTAAGACCGAAGCCAAACATGCAAACCAGAGCGCTAAGACCGAAGCCAAACATGCAAACCAGAGCGCTAAGACCGAAGCCAAACATGCAAACCAGAGCTCTAAGACCGAAGCCAAACATGCAAACCAGAGCTCTAAGACCGAAGCCAAACATGTAAACCAGAGCGCTAAGACCGAAGCCAAACATGTTTCAGAGCTCTAAGACCAAAGCCAAACATGCAAACCAGAGCTGTACGACCGAAACCAAACATGCAAACCAGAGAGCTAAGACCGAAGCCAAACATGTAAACCAGAGCGCTAAGACCGAAGCCAAACATGTAAACCAGAGCTGTACGACCGAAGCCAAACATGCAAACCAGAGCTGTACGACCGAAGCCAAACATGCAAACCAGAGCTGTACGACCGAAGCCAAACATGCAAACCAGAGCTCTACGACCGAAGCCAAACATGCAAACCAGAGCTCAAAGACCGAAGCCAAACATGTAAACCAGAGCGCTAAGACCGAAGCCAAACATGTTTCAGAGCTCTAAGACCAAAGCCTAACATGCAAACCAGAGCTCTAAGACCGAAGCCAAACATGTAAACCAGAGCTGTACGACCGAAGCCAAACATGCAAACCAGAGCTCTACGACCGAAGCCAAACATGCAAACCAGAGCTCAAAGACCGAAGCCAAACATGTAAACCAGAGCGCTAAGACCAAAGCCAAACATGTTTCAGAGCTCTAAGACCAAAGCCAAACATGCAAACCAGAGCTCTAAGACCGAAGCCAAACATGTAAACCAGAGCTCTAAGACCGAAGCCAAACATGCAAACCAGAGCGCTAAGACCGAAGCCAAACATGCAAACCAGAGCGCTAAGACCGAAGCCAAACATGCAAACCAGAGCTCTAAGACCGAAGCCAAACATGCAAACCAGAGCTCTAAGACCGAAGCCAAACATGTAAACCAGAGCGCTAAGACCGAAGCCAAACATGTTTCAGAGCTCTAAGACCAAAGCCAAACATGCAAACCAGAGCTGTACGACCGAAACCAAACATGCAAACCAGAGAGCTAAGACCGAAGCCAAACATGTAAACCAGAGCGCTAAGACCGAAGCCAAACATGTAAACCAGAGCTGTACGACCGAAGCCAAACATGCAAACCAGAGCGCTAAGACCGAAGCCAAACATGTAAACCAGAGCTGTACGACCGAAGCCAAACATGTAAACCAGAGCTGTACGACCGAAGCCAAACATGTAAACCAGAGCTCTAAGACCGAAACCAAACATGCAAACCAGAGCTGTACGACCGAAGCCAAACATGCAAACCAGAGCGCTAAGACCGAAGCCAAACATGCAAACCAGAGCTCTAAGACCGAAGCCAAACATGCAAACCAGAGCTCTAAGACCGAAGCCAAACATGCAAACCAGAGCTCTAAGACCGAAGCCAAACATGCAAACCAGAGCTGTACGACCGAAGCCAAACATGTAAACCAGAGCTGTACGACCGAAGCCAAACATGTAAACCAGAGCTGTACGACCGAAGCCAAACATGTAAACCAGAGCGCTAAGACCGAAGCCAAACATGTAAACCAGAGCTGTACGACCGAAGCCAAACATGTAAACCAGAGCTGTACGACCGAAGCCAAACATGTAAACCAGAGCTCTATGACCGAAACCAAACATGTAAACCAGAGCTCTAAGACCAAAACCAAACATGCAAACCAGAGCTGTACGAACGAAGCCAAACATGCGAACCAGAGCGCTAAGACCGAAGCCAAACATGCAAACCAGAGCTCTAAGACCGAAGCCAAACATGTAAACCAGAGCGCTAAGACCGAAGCCAAACATGCGAACCAGAGCTCTAAGACCGAAGCCAAACATGCAAACCAGAGCTCTAAGACCGCAGCCAAACATGCAAACCAGAGCTCTAAGACCGAAGCCAAACATGCAAACCAGAGCTCTAAGACCGAAGCCAAACATGTAAACCAGAGCTCTAAGACCGAAGCCAAACATGTAAACCAGAGGTCTAAGACCGAAGCCAAACATGCAAACCAGAGCGCTAAGACCGAAGTCAAACATGCAAACCAGAGCGCTAAGACCGAAGTCAAACATGCAAACCAGAGCTCTAAGACCGAAGCCAAACATGTAAACCAGAGCGCTAAGACCGAAGCCAAACATGTTTCAGAGCTCTAAGACCAAAGCCAAACATGCAAACCAGAGCTCTAAGACCGAAGCCAAACATGTAAACCAGAGCGCTAAGACCGAAGCCAAACATGTAAACCAGAGCTCTAAGACCGAAGCCAAACATGCAAACCAGAGCTCTAAGACCGAAGCCAAACATGCAAACCAGAGCTCTAAGACCGAAGCCAAACATGCAAACCAGAGCTCTAAGACCGAAGCCAAACATGTAAACCAGAGCGCTAAGACCGAAGCCAAACATGTTTCAGAGCTCTAAGACCAAAGCCAAACATGCAAACCAGAGCTGTACGACCGAAGCCAAACATGTAAACCAGAGCTCTAAGACCGAAACCAAACATGCAAACCAGAGCGCTAAGACCGAAGCCAAACATGTAAACCAGAGCGCTAAGACCGAAGCCAAACATGTAAACCAGAGCTGTACGACCGAAGCCAAACATGCAAACCAGAGCGCTAAGACCGAAGCCAAACATGTAAACCAGAGCTGCACGACCGAAGCCAAACATGTAAACCAGAGCTGTACGACCGAAGCCAAACATGTAAACCAGAGCTCTAAGACCGAAACCAAACATGCAAACCAGAGCTGTACGACCGAAGCCAAACATGCAAACCAGAGCGCTAAGACCGAAGCCAAACATGCAAACCAGAGCTCTAAGACCGAAGCCAAACATGCAAACCAGAGCTCTAAGACCGAAGCCAAACATGCAAACCAGAGCTCTAAGACCGAAGCCAAACATGCAAACCAGAGCTGTACGACCGAAACCAAACATGCAAACCAGAGCGCTAAGACCGAAGCCAAACATGTAAACCAGAGCGCTAAGACCGAAGCCAAACATGTAAACCAGAGCTGTACGACCGAAGCCAAACATGTAAACCAGAGCTGTACGACCGAAGCCAAACATGTAAACCAGAGCGCTAAGACCGAAGCCAAACATGTAAACCAGAGCTGTACGACCGAAGCCAAACATGTAAACCAGAGCTGTACGACCGAAGCCAAACATGTAAACCAGAGCTCTATGACCGAAACCAAACATGTTTCAGAGCTCTAAGACCAAAGCCTAACATGCAAACCAGAGCTCTAAGACCGAAGCCAAACATGTAAACCAGAGCTGTACGACCGAAGCCAAACATGCAAACCAGAGCTCTACGACCGAAGCCAAACATGCAAACCAGAGCTCAAAGACCGAAGCCAAACATGTAAACCAGAGCGCTAAGACCAAAGCCAAACATGTTTCAGAGCTCTAAGACCAAAGCCAAACATGCAAACCAGAGCTCTAAGACCGAAGCCAAACATGTAAACCAGAGCTCTAAGACCGAAGCCAAACATGCAAACCAGAGCGCTAAGACCGAAGCCAAACATGCAAACCAGAGCGCTAAGACCGAAGCCAAACATGCAAACCAGAGCTCTAAGACCGAAGCCAAACATGCAAACCAGAGCTCTAAGACCGAAGCCAAACATGTAAACCAGAGCGCTAAGACCGAAGCCAAACATGTTTCAGAGCTCTAAGACCAAAGCCAAACATGCAAACCAGAGCTGTACGACCGAAACCAAACATGCAAACCAGAGAGCTAAGACCGAAGCCAAACATGTAAACCAGAGCGCTAAGACCGAAGCCAAACATGTAAACCAGAGCTGTACGACCGAAGCCAAACATGCAAACCAGAGCGCTAAGACCGAAGCCAAACATGTAAACCAGAGCTGTACGACCGAAGCCAAACATGTAAACCAGAGCTGTACGACCGAAGCCAAACATGTAAACCAGAGCTCTAAGACCGAAACCAAACATGCAAACCAGAGCTGTACGACCGAAGCCAAACATGCAAACCAGAGCGCTAAGACCGAAGCCAAACATGCAAACCAGAGCTCTAAGACCGAAGCCAAACATGCAAACCAGAGCTCTAAGACCGAAGCCAAACATGCAAACCAGAGCTCTAAGACCGAAGCCAAACATGCAAACCAGAGCTGTACGACCGAAGCCAAACATGTAAACCAGAGCTGTACGACCGAAGCCAAACATGTAAACCAGAGCTGTACGACCGAAGCCAAACATGTAAACCAGAGCGCTAAGACCGAAGCCAAACATGTAAACCAGAGCTGTACGACCGAAGCCAAACATGTAAACCAGAGCTGTACGACCGAAGCCAAACATGTAAACCAGAGCTCTATGACCGAAACCAAACATGTAAACCAGAGCTCTAAGACCAAAACCAAACATGCAAACCAGAGCTGTACGAACGAAGCCAAACATGCGAACCAGAGCGCTAAGACCGAAGCCAAACATGCAAACCAGAGCTCTAAGACCGAAGCCAAACATGTAAACCAGAGCGCTAAGACCGAAGCCAAACATGCGAACCAGAGCTCTAAGACCGAAGCCAAACATGCAAACCAGAGCTCTAAGACCGCAGCCAAACATGCAAACCAGAGCTCTAAGACCGAAGCCAAACATGCAAACCAGAGCTCTAAGACCGAAGCCAAACATGTAAACCAGAGCTCTAAGACCGAAGCCAAACATGTAAACCAGAGGTCTAAGACCGAAGCCAAACATGCAAACCAGAGCGCTAAGACCGAAGTCAAACATGCAAACCAGAGCGCTAAGACCGAAGTCAAACATGCAAACCAGAGCTCTAAGACCGAAGCCAAACATGTAAACCAGAGCGCTAAGACCGAAGCCAAACATGTTTCAGAGCTCTAAGACCAAAGCCAAACATGCAAACCAGAGCTCTAAGACCGAAGCCAAACATGTAAACCAGAGCGCTAAGACCGAAGCAAAACATGTAAACCAGAGCTCTAAGACCGAAGCCAAACATGCAAACCAGAGCTCTAAGACCGAAGCCAAACATGCAAACCAGAGCTCTAAGACCGAAGCCAAACATGTAAACCAGAGCGCTAAGACCGAAGCCAAACATGTTTCAGAGCTCTAAGACCAAAGCCAAACATGCAAACCAGAGCTGTACGACCGAAGCCAAACATGTAAACCAGAGCTCTAAGACCGAAACCAAACATGCAAACCAGAGCGCTAAGACCGAAGCCAAACATGTAAACCAGAGCGCTAAGACCGAAGCCAAACATGTAAACCAGAGCTGTACGACCGAAGCCAAACATGCAAACCAGAGCGCTAAGACCGAAGCCAAACATGTAAACCAGAGCTGCACGACCGAAGCCAAACATGTAAACCAGAGCTGTACGACCGAAGCCAAACATGTAAACCAGAGCTCTAAGACCGAAACCAAACATGCAAACCAGAGCTGTACGACCGAAGCCAAACATGCAAACCAGAGCGCTAAGACCGAAGCCAAACATGCAAACCAGAGCTCTAAGACCGAAGCCAAACATGCAAACCAGAGCTCTAAGACCGAAGCCAAACATGCAAACCAGAGCTCTAAGACCGAAGCCAAACATGCAAACCAGAGCTGTACGACCGAAACCAAACATGCAAACCAGAGCGCTAAGACCGAAGCCAAACATGTAAACCAGAGCGCTAAGACCGAAGCCAAACATGTAAACCAGAGCTGTACGACCGAAGCCAAACATGTAAACCAGAGCTGTACGACCGAAGCCAAACATGTAAACCAGAGCGCTAAGACCGAAGCCAAACATGTAAACCAGAGCTGTACGACCGAAGCCAAACATGTAAACCAGAGCTGTACGACCGAAGCCAAACATGTAAACCAGAGCTCTATGACCGAAACCAAACATGTAAACCAGAGCTCTAAGACCAAAACCAAACATGCAAACCAGAGCTGTACGAACGAAGCCAAACATGCGAACCAGAGCGCTAAGACCGAAGCCAAACATGCAAACCAGAGCTCTAAGACCGAAGCCAAACATGTAAACCAGAGCGCTAAGACCGAAGCCAAACATGCGAACCAGAGCTCTAAGACCGAAGCCAAACATGCAAACCAGAGCTCTAAGACCGAAGCCAAACATGCAAACCAGAGCTCTAAGACCGAAGCCAAACATGTAAACCAGAGCTCTAAGACCGAAGCCAAACATGTAAACCAGAGCTCTAAGACCGAAGCCAAACATGCAAACCAGAGCGCTAAGACCGAAGTCAAACATGCAAACCAGAGCGCTAAGACCGAAGTCAAACATGCAAACCAGAGCGCTAAGACCAAAGTCAAACATGTAAACCAGATCTCTAAGACCGAAACCAAACATGCAAACCAGATCTCTAAGACCGAAGCCAAACATGCAAACCAGATCTTTAAGACCGAAGCCAAACATGCAAACCAGATCTCTAAGACCGAAGCCAAACATGCAAACCAGATCTCTAAGACCGAAGCCAAACATGCAAACCAGATCTCTAAGACCGAAGCCAAACATGCAAACCAGATCTCTAAGACCGAAGCCAAACATGCAAACCAGATCTCTAAGACCGAAGCCAAACATGCAATCTATACCACATTCTCACACTCACATATTATTTTTCTTACCTGGCACGTGCAGTTCAGCTGCAGCTATGACAAACTCGCGGGTCTTGGGTTTGTTGGCACGGCAGACGTAGACCCCCGCATGGTAACGCCGTGTGTTGGGGATCACCAGGTTAGTTTCCAGGACAACCACGTCGGTGGCGATGGGCTTCCCGTCTGTGTCCAGGAGAAAGAGCAGAAAGGAACAGAGAAGAGACAAGCGATTTCAGAGAAAAAAATATCAGAAAAGACCAAACTAACGCAATTAAAAACTGTAGCTGCACACACACACAACACTTGGCATTTCATGCCAGCTCAGTTTAGCGGTTGAATACCGATCACAGAAAAGTATAATGAGCATATCCAGCCACTAGGTGGCATTGTGAGACCTCTGTGATGACTAGAGTTGTTTTGTCAGCAAAGGTAGAAATATGAAACACAATGAAGATATTACAGGAATAACACGGTGCCTAGTACCAAAGTATGGACCAGCCTCTCGTTGTGACATTGGTGGTGAGCCTATTTTTATTGTATTTCTTATTTTACTAGGCAAGTCAATTAAGAACAAATTATTATTTAAAATGGTGGCCTACCCCGGCCAAACCCAGACGACACTGGGCCAATTGTGCGCTGCCCTATGGGATCCCAATCACGGCCGGTTGTGATACAGCCTGGAATCGAACTAGGGTCTGTAGTGACGCCTCTAGCACTGATATTTTAAATGTTTTCATTTAACAAGTTAAGTCAGTTAAGAACAAATTCTAATTTACAATGACGGCCTACCCCAGCCAAACCTGGACGATGCTGGGCCAATTGTGCACCGCCCTATGGGACTCCCAATCAAGGCCGGATGTGATACAACCTGGAATCGAACCAGGTACTGTAGTGATGCCTCCTACACTGAGATGCAGTGCCTTAGACCGCTGCGTCACTCGGGAGCCCCTGTAGATGGACCGATGGGAGGGATTGAGAGAGTCTTACCCTGTCTGCTCCAGGACACCAGGGGTTTGGGCTGCCCCCCCTGGGCCATGCACTCCATCACCGCTGGACGCCCCTGCACCACCGTGGCATTCTGAGGAGGTGCCACGATCACCACCTCATTTTGGGCAGGGCCAGGACCTGTGCACGTAGACACAATACAGACACACACACGAATCAACACACACAACCAACTCTAACCATCAATGTCTCATATATGCCAAACGTCATCTAGCGACTTATAGCAACAAATCAAGGAGCCAATAGAGATTCTCACTGAACAATCGTTGGCCACACTGTTTAGGACAGCTAGCAGCACTGTCAGGAAGAGGAGTGGAGGAGACAGAGCCAGCTACTAGCCTGGTTAAAACAGAATGAATGCAGCACAACCAGGCTAGCTAGCTGCCCCAATGGGCTTAAGAGAGGAGCAGAAGGCTCTATATTATGTATGCTAAACCTCTTTGGAGTCACTTATTGTAGAGACGGACTGATAGAGAGTAAACGAGGGGAAGATGGAGGGAGGAAGAGCGAGAAAGAGAAAGAGAAAGAGAGAGAGAGAGAGAGAGAGATCGAGGGCATCTGAGGGAGAGGGGTGAGTCAGATAATGGAGAAGAGGCAGTGAGGGCCTTTACTTAGAGCCTGGTGGTGTAATTCTGCCAAATTATATGACTAAATAAATAACTATCGTTTTCTTGGAGGAATAGAAGTGTGCATTAGCAGAGCAGATGAGGCCCTTATTTTTAGTGGCTCTGTGTGAGTGGCTCTAGGGGTAATTATGGTAGGAAGGGAGGCCCATCACACTGCCTGTGCCGGGGCCTGCTCTGCCTGTCTCTCTGCTCAGAGCCTACATTATGATAATGAGCTCCAGCAGGGTTCCTGGGATACTGTAAGCACATTATTAATTAATCATTGAGCATTCATACAGCACTACTTGCTTATGCACGAGGGCTTTAAAAATGGGCCAGTCGAGTTCTCCCAGGATGTGCCTCGATATGGTTTTGTGTAAGTTCTCTGCTCAGAGTGTGTGTGCGCGCGTGTGTATGCGTGCATGAGAGAGAGAAAGTGCACTGGACAAAAATATAAATGCAACATGTAAAGTGTTTGTGCCATGTTTCATGATCTGAAAATCCCTGACATTTTCCATACGCACAAATAGCTTATTTCTCTCAAATTTTGTGCATACATTTGTTTACATTCCTGTTAGTGAACATTTCTCCTTCGCCAAGATAAACAGCATGATCATTACAGAGGTGCACCTTGTGCTGTAGACAATAAAAGGCTGCTTTAAAATGTGCAGTTTTGTCACACAACTCAATGCCAGACTTTTTCAAGATTTGAGGGAGTGTGCAATTGCTGACTACAAGAATGTCCACCAGAGCTGTTGCCAGATAATTTAATGTTCATTCTCTACCATAAGCCGCCTCCAACGTAATTTTAGAGAATTTGCCAGTGTGTCCAAGCAGCCTCACAACCACAGACTTCGTGCTGAGGAGTATTTATGTCTGTAATAAAGACATTTTGTGGGGACAAACTCATTCTGCTGGCTGGGCCTGGCTTCCCAGTGGGTGGCTGCACCCCTGCCCAGTAATTTTAAAATCTATAGATTAGAGCCAAATTAATATCTTTCAATTGACTGTTTTCCTTATTTAAACTGTAACTCAGTAAAATCTTTGAAATTGTTGCATGTTGCGTTGATATTTTTGTTCGGTATGTAAAAGGTATAGACAATGTACAATTGAATAAGTGGAGGCAACGTGCTCAGCATCATTCTGTCAGGGAGAATGCATTTGTGTTCAGGCATTCTAAATCATAAACCTCTCCACAGTGAAGGCTAGCGATGTGATGGCATTAGATTTGCGTTTTATGTAACGCCTTTCTTCCATGACCTCCAGGTTTCTAAGGCAGCAGGGCTTTGTGTCAGACCAAATACCTGCTACTGTAAGTTAGCATTAGTTCACACAGTCTGTTGGATATTGAGAAGTGGGAAAAAGCTGTAAAATGCTGTAATCTCGTCACCTGCTCAGGCTGTCTGTGAGAGTGGTGTGTGTGTGTGTGTGCGCGTGCATTACTGTGTGCGTGTGTGTGAAATATGTGACTGTGTGTGTGCGCGTTGTGGTGTTTGTGTACACATCCGTGTGTGTGTGTGTGGGAGAGAGAGAAGGTATATGCGTGTCAAGTAGCATCAAGGCATCAACATAATGCACAGTTGAATGAGTGAAGCTAGTGTCCTCACCATCAGTCTGCCATTCGCTTCTGTGCATTGTCTGTGAATCTCAAGAGTTTTGGGCGTGTCTGCCTGTGTATGTGTGTCTCTACGTGAGAGTGTCTATTTGTGAGTGTGCGTGCTTGCCTCTGTGTGTGTGTGTGTGTGTGTGTGTGTGTGTGTGTGTGTGTGTGTGTGTGTGTGTGTGTACATGCTGCAGAGAGGTGATTCATCTCTGTTTCCTTAGCTGTTCCACAGGGTGCAGGCATTACTACACAGTTCAGTCTTGTGTACAGGCAACAAGCTCAATAGGGCCAATAGTTATTAAAACTCAAACATGTTTCTGATGCTAGACGGTCTGTGTGTCTTTGCCTCTCTCTCTGTGTGTGTGTGTGTGTGTGCTAACGCTCACATAGAAGCAGATCTAGACGTAGACCTTCCACAGACACCGAAGTCTGACGGAGCCAATTAAAGGCCAGGATTTATCTCCATCAGTAGTGCACCTTTTGTCAGACGGGAAGAGACGTGGGTGTGGAGATGCTGCTTACAGCCTGCTGATATCAGACACGAGACCATAGGTCTGGAGCCGCCTCTGTCTCTTTACCTCTCTCATTCCAGCAGAGTTCCAGCAAATACATATAGGCAGGAAGCCAACCACTAAATAGTCCATGTAAAGAACACACCCAGACAGAGGGGGTCAAGCACATCCAAAGGGATCACTTGCCTACAGACGTCATCAGAGAGAGAGAGAGAGAGACAGAGAGCATAATATACCCGTAGTGACAGTGAGGATGGCATCTTGGCTGAAGCGTTTCCGGGCCGAATTGGAGGCCACACAGCGGTACGCACCCCCATCCTCCTTAACCGCCCCCAAGATCTGGAGCACACCGTTAGGGAGAGAGATGAACCTGGAGACAGAGGGATGGAGAGCGAGAGAGAGAGAGAGAGAGAGAGAGAGAGGATGGAAAGGAAGAGAGGAAGGGTCAGAAGGAGAGAGAAAGAGTGTGTGGGTGGGGGAGAGAAAAGAGCGAGAGAGAACGTGTGCTTAGTGAGATATAATAACTCCTCACTGGTAATCTCCAACTGTGCACACGCTCATTACCACCATACAGGACTAGGTCTTCAGTGACAGCCATTAGCCGACACTCTCCTTATATCTAACAGCTATTTAGAATAACACCGTCCAAAAATGTAGAATCTAAATGAAAAGTAGACAAAAGAAAGGAAGAAGAGAGAAATGACACTACTGCCTACCTAATGACAGAGAAGACGGAAACGGGAGGAAAAAGAAGAGACTGGATAGAAATATTCTGAAATATTTACTGATAGATATAAGAGAACAAAGAGCTCTCAATCTAGGTCAGAGAGATTGCAAAACAGCATTTACAAGCAGCCATGGCTGCTGGTTGTGCCGACTCTTGTCAATATTTATCTCTCTTTCACCCACCAGCTCCTCTTCCTCTCTCCCTCCCTCCCTCCTTCCCCCTCTGCTGCCATGGAAGACAGGTCAGGTTCCACACACACCCACCCACTCCCGTCTGGATGGTTCCTCCAAGCCTGAGGCCTGGACTTCCCACTATTCAACTCCTATTCCACAGCCTTTTAACTCTATGATGATGGACTAGTAATGCCCTGACAGACAGACAGAGAGCTCATCTGTGCAACAGAGAGACTGCACACAACACTGGTCTCTGGTCTGGGTCTCATCTCTACTGCTGCCCATTTGTACCACAACATCACAGCACTGTACAGCTTGGTTCAGCATTTGATTCAGCATTGGCCTATGGGTCACACAGGGATAGACCGTTTTTGAGCCAGATGCCTCTAATAATGTCAGGCAGGCACAAATGTATAGCCAACAGCAGAGCTGAGGCAGAAACGTCAATAGCGTTAAGTGCTTGGGTAAATGAGCATGAGAGTGGGACCGTTTCTGGTGACTAGTGAGAGGGCGTGCGCGCTGCTCAGCTGTGAGAGTGGGACCTTTCTGGTGACTAGTGAGAGGGCGTGCGCGCTGCTCAGCTGTGAGAGTGGGACCGTTTCTGATGACTAGTGAGAGGGTGTGCGCGCTGCTCAGCTGTGAGAGTGGGACAGTTTCTGATGACTAGTGAGAGGGTGTGCGCGCTGCTCAGCTGTGAGAGTGGGACCGTTTCTGATGACTAGTGAGAGGGCGTGCGTGCTGCTCAGCTGTGAGAGTGAGACCGTTTCTGGTGACTAGTGAGAGGGCGTGCGTGCTGCTCAGCTGTGAGAGTGTGACCGTTTCTGGTGACTAGTGAGAGGGCGTGCGTGCTGCTCAGCTGTGAGAGTGGGACCTTTTCTGGTGACTAGTGAGAGGGCGTGCGTGCTGCTCAGCTGTGAGAGTGGGACCGTTTCTGGTGACTAGTGAGAGGGCGTGCGTGCTGCTCAGCTGTGAGAGTGTGCATTTGAGTTTTCAGGCAGACAGGGAGGCTTTAAATCGGGGGTTTCTATTAGTAACGCTACATGATTCTCCGCTGTTCAGCCCCGGATGTCAATGCACAGGGTGTTGTTAGCACACTGGTCCTGCCCCCCCCCCCCCCCTCCCCCCTCCTCCTCTGATGCCCTCCTCCACTCTGTGTGGTGTTAGCACACTGGTCCTGCCCCCCCCTCTGATGCCCTTCTCCACTCTGTGTGTTGTTAGCACACTGGTCCTGCCCCCCCCCCACCCCCTCTCCTCTGATGCCCTTCTCCACTCTGTGAATTGTTACCACTGGTCCTGCCCCCCCTCTCCGCTCCTCTGATGCCCTTCTCCACTCTGTGTGTTGTTAGCACTGGTCCTGCCCGCCCCCTCTCCGCTCCTGTGATGCCCTTCTCCACTCTGTGTGTTGTTAGCACACTGGTCCTGCACCCCCCCTCCTCTGATGCCCTTCTCCACTCTGTGTGGTCAAGAGTGGTCAGCAGCAAGGGTCCTCGGACGTTATAATAACATTAGTCAGTTTAACCAATGAAGAAAAGCTGCACTTTCCTGGCCATTCAACATGAGACACACATCTAAATAAGTAGTAATGTGACCAGCCATATGTGGGCCATGGCCTTTGAAGGGCAAACATATACAGGCCGTCAACTCAGCGCATGATCACTCCGAGGCAAGCCATGAACAGTAATTCACTGTATACTGTATAAGTGTGTGTGTGCGATATGCATCTAAATCAATAACAAACAGCTGCCGGCCTTTCTATGATTGATAAGGACAGAGCAGGTGGGAAAAAAAGTGCAACTTCAATTTTAAAAAAGGGCCAAATCTCTCAAATGAGGGAGGAAAGGCCAGGGAGGAGGAGGGAGGAAAGGCCAGGGAGGAGGAGAGAGGAAAGGCCAGGGAGGAGGAGAGAGGAAAGGCCAGGGAGGAGGAGGGAGGAAAGGCCAGGGAGGAGGAGGGAGGAAAGGCCAGGGAGGAGGAGGGAGGAAAGGCCAGGGAGGAGGAGGGAGGAAAGGCCAGGGAGGAGGAGGGAGGAAAGGCCAGGGAGGAGGAGGGAGGAAAGGCCAGGGAGGAGGAGGGAGGAAAGGCCAGGGAGGAGGAGGGAGGAAAGGCCAGGGAGGAGGAGGGAGGAAAGGCCAGGGAGGAGGAGCGAGGAAAGGCCAGGGAGGAGGAGCGAGGAAAGGCCAGGGAGGAGGAGAGAGGAAAGGCAAGGGAGGAGGAGAGAGGAAAGGCAAGGGAGGAGGAGCGAGGAAAGGCCAGGGAGGAGGAGCGAGGAAAGGCCAGGGAGGAGGAGCGAGGAAAGGCCAGGGAGGAGGAGGGAGGAAAGGCCAGGGAGGAGGAGAGAGGAAAGGCCAGGGAGGAGGAGGGAGGAAAGGCCAGGGAGGAGGAGAGAGGAAAGGCCAGGGAGGAGGAGGAAGGAAAGGCCAGGGAGGAGGAGGGAGGAAAGGCCAGGGAGGAGGAGAGAGGAAAGGCCAGGGAGGAGGAGGGAGGAAAGACCAGGGAGGAGGAGGGAGGAAAGGCCAGGGAGGAGGAGCGAGGAAATGCTAGGGAGAAGGAAGGAGGAAAGGCCAGGGAGGAGGAAGGAGGAAAGGCCAGGGAGGAGGAAGGAGGAAAGGCCAGGGAGGAGAAGGGAGGAGAAGCCAGGGACGAAGAGGGAAGGAACGGAGTCATGTGCAGTAGATTATGGTCATCTTTCCACCCAATTTGATTCAAAGCACATCAGTTCCCAGGCCCTGGACTGGCATCAGCCTGTAGCCATGTGAAAGGGAGATGCAGGAGGGTATTTGGGAGTAGAACAAACAGAAGAGAGAAAGTGACCAGGCTGCACTTTGTGGCCCTGACCTTCAGCCTCTGGCTGACAGAGAGGAAACCAACAGATCTGTGTCCATCCCTTATCTCTGAACTCTGCACTACTGAAAAAGACCAAAATGTACTCATTTTATTTAACTTCCTACCAAATTCTCAGGATATTCCCTGACTGCCATTATGCAATGAAGTAGAATGGTGGAGAAGGGAGCACAGCCCTCACATGATCAGTGGCAGCATGGACCTTAGAACCGATCCAGTCTCCACTGTCTGGCTGGAGCTCTCTCAGGGGACAGCATTGGGACCAAGTAGAACAGACAATCACTTACTGCCAGGCTCTACTGGAGTGCATCACCGTGTGTGTGTGTGTATGTGTGTCTCACCTAAGCTGGCTGGGGATGGGTTCCTGGTCCTTCTCCCAGGTTATCCTTGGCGTGGGCACTCCGTCTATCTGGCACTCAAAGCGGGAAGCACCCCCCACGGGCACCACCTGGGCCTCTGGGTCCTGATGGAAACGAGACAGCGCTGGGAGTGAGGGAGAAAGGTGAGGGAGATAGAGAGACAGACAGCAAGAGACAGGGAGAAAGAGAGAGAGAATGAGACAGGGAGAGAGATGCAGTCAGCTAGTCCGTAGCCCACACGTAATAACTGTAGTTAACAGCAGGGGGAGGCAGTGAGTCCTGGAGCTGAGTCTTAAATGGCTGAGAGGGCCCCTGACCTCAGGCCAGACTGAGTTGGGGCATTATGGGGGAACACAAGAGCTCGGACTACCTCACCAATCAGCTTCAGGGTTGCAAGCTGTTCTGTCCAGCCTGCAGTCCTAAAGAACTGAACATACATACCCAAGATGACCTTCAAATGGTATTCTCACCAAACCGCTGTGACAGACTAGACATAAAGCCATACATAAAGCACTTGAGGAAAAAGTCACATCCTTACATCCTGAAGTTGTTCCTAATTTCTCCATTGGACTGTAAAAGGCCCAGACATGCACTTAATAATAAACATTTAACTGATTTAAAAATGTGACGCATTAGCCATGCTTCATAACACATGTAAGGGCTAATCCTACCTAGCGACCAAACATAAATCTAGCACAACTACTTCTGAGAAGATTCTCACATGGCAAAGTTCTTCAGAAAGCCACATATTATTAGCTGACTAACAGCACAAATAAACTCAGCACCTGTCATGCCCCCCCACACACACACACACCACACACACACACACACACAAAGCCCAAATGGAGCAAAGTTTCTCAATGAGCACACAGAGCAGAGCTCCACGGAGCAGCTAGATAGATAACAGGTCATCCAATACTGTAAAGTAAGCTAGCACTTGTAACTGTTGTGGCCAACTGAGCTAATGATTAACTTACTGAGTGAATGGACCAGATGAAATAGATTACTGTATCTACTAAATCTGTTAGCATGTCTTGTGCTCTATATGAGTTCAATCCATAGCACGTTTATCTTTAGTCTCTCCCTTCTCTGTCTGTTCCTGTTCTCTCTATGCCCCCCCTGTCTTTCTCTCTCCTGTCCTCCTCTCTCTCCCTCTTTCTGTCTCTGCCCCCTCAGTGATCAGATTGCAACTTTCTTCCCCTCCCCTTGTACTCTCCGACCACAACACATGGCTTCCCGTCTGTCGGCATGTCCACCAACTCCTCTCCTCCCCTCCTCCTCCACTACCGCGATTTACCTCTTTCTCCCCCCTCCCTCTCTTTAACTGACTCGCTCGCTTTTTGGACAAAGTCACATGAAGGGAGCATTCAGAACAGCCATGCACATAAAACATGTTTAGAGTATTAAAGACAAAGGACTGTCACTCATTTCTCTCATGTGATCTTGTTCTGCCTCCTAATTGGTGGTGGTAAAGTCATGAGACAGAAAGACAGACAGACATGGGCCTCTCTCTGCTCAATGTCAGTGTGCTCGTTGAGGCCCATTGCATGCAGGCCCCTGGCCTTGCCTGTCTCCAGCAGCCCATCCATCTCACAGCAGTAGCAGTCTACAGCACATGACATTTACCAGCTCCCTCCACAGACACCTTCTGAAGGACACACTTATTAGTCTCTCTCAGAACAGCCTCTGACTTCACCATCTCAAACTCCTCAGTCACCTCCCACCCAAATCTCCCACCTTCCCTTCAACCCCAACGTATCCTCCCCTACTACTTCCTTCTCTTTTCACCAATCCTAACTCCTCAGCCACCTCCCTCCCGCCATCCATCTTAAAGTCCTCAGTCACCTTCTTCCCTCCATCCCTCTCGTTCTTCACCTCCCTCCCTCATTGTCCCCTTGTTCCCCCCCCAAACAAGGCATCCTCATAAATAGGCATGTGACAGCTGACAAAAGGAGAGGATACAGTCCCATTCTACACAAAGCTAATGACTGAATAAAGACTGCCACTTTTACAGAGGATAATGAAAGCAGCTCTACGGGAGAGTGAGTGGAGAGGGTGGGGGGATAAGCCGGATCTCTTGCTACCTTCTCTCTTTTTTTCCTTCCCTCCCTCTCTGACCCACTTCATCCCTCTCTTGCTCTCCCCATTTCCCCCTCTCTGTCCTCAGCCCAATGTGGAGCCTGCCTGTTCCCAGGACACCACCGGCGTGGAGCCTGCCTGTTCCCAGGACACCACCAGTGTGGAGCCTACCTGTTCCCAGGACACCACCGGTGTGGACCCTACCTGTTCCCAGGACACCACCAGCGTGGAGCCTGCCTGTTCCCAGGACACCACCAGCGTGGAGCCTGCCTGTTCCCAGGACACCACCAGCGTGGAGCCTGCCTGTTCCCAGGACACCACCGGCGTGGACCCTGCCTGTTCCCAGGACACCACCGGTGTGGAGCCTACCTGTTCCCAGGACACCACCGGTGTGGAGCCTACCTGTTCCCAGGACACCACCGGTGTGGAGCCTGCCTGTTCCCAGGACACCACCGGTGTGGAGCCTACCTGTCCCCAGGACACCGGTGTGGAGCCTACCTGTTCCCAGGACACCACCAGTGTGGAGCCTACCTGTTCCCAGGACACCACCAGTGTGGAGCCTACCTGTTCCCAGGACACCACCAGTGTGGAGCCTACCTGTTCCCAGGACACCACCAGTGTGGAGCCTACCTGTTCCCAAGATACCACCGGTGTGGAGCCTGCCTGTTCCCAGGACACCACCGGTGTGGAGCCTACTTGTTCCCAGGACACCACCAGTGTGGAGCCTACTTGTTCCCAGGACACCACCGGTGTGGAGCCTACTTGTTCCCAGGACACCACCAGTGTGGAGCCTACCTGTTCCCAAGATACCACCGGTGTGGAGCCTGCCTGTTCCCAGGACACCACCAGTGTGGAGCCTACTTGTTCCCAGGACACCACCGGTGTGGAGCCTGCCTGTTCCCAGGACACCACCGGTGTGGAGCATACCTGTTCCCAGGACACCACCAGCGTGGAGCCTGCCTGTTCCCAGGACACCACCAGTGTGGAGCCTACCTGTTCCCAGGACACCGGTGTGGAGCCTACCTGTTCCCAGGACACCACCGGTGTGGAGCCTACTTGTTCCCAGGACACCACCGGTGTGGAGCCTGCCTGTTCCCAGGACACCACCGGTGTGGAGCCTGCCTGTTCCCAGGACACCACCGGTGTGGAGCCTGCCTGTTCCCAGGACACCACCGGTGTGGAGCATACCTGTTCCCAAGATACCACCGGTGTGGAGCCTGCCTGTTCCCAGGACACCACCAGTGTGGAGCATACCTGTTCCCAAGATACCACCGGTGTGGAGCCTGCCTGTTCCCAGGACACCACCAGTGTGGAGCATACCTGTTCCCAAGATACCACCGGTGTGGAGCATACCTGTTCCCAAGATACCACCGGTGTGGACAGGTAGAATGGCGTCGACAGAGATGGTCACCTCACTTCAGGTCCTTAGGAAACTATGCAGTAATTTGTTTTTTTAATGTATTATTACTTACATTGTTAGCCAAGAAAATCTCAAGTGTTATTAGATACAGCCGGGAGGAACTATTGGATATAAAAGAGACATCAATTTATCAACATTACGACCAGGAATATGACTTTCCCGAAGCGGATCCTTTGTTCAGACCTCCACCCTGGACATGGGATCTTATCCCAGAGGCCGACCCAAAACAACACGGTCGCCGCAGGAGAGGCAGACGGAGCGGCCTACTGGTAATTGAGCTAAATGACTATCGCCCCTTGGGCACTCACTTCTGTCATCATGAAGTGCTTTGAGAGACTAGTCAAGGATCATATCACCTCCACCATAACTGATACCTTAGACCCACTCCAATTTGCTTACCGCCCCAATAGGTCCACAGACAACACAATCGCCATCACACTGCCCTATCCCATCTGGACAAGAGGAATACCTACGTAAGAATGCTGTTCATTGACTACAGCTCAGCATTTAACACCATAGCACCCTCCAAACTTGTCAATAAACTCGAGACCCTGGGTCTCAATCACATCCTGGACTTTGACGGGCCGCCCCCAGGTGGTGAGGGTAGGAAACAACATCTCGACACTTCTGATCCTCAACACAGGGGGCCCCACAAGGGTGCATTCTCAGCCCTCTCCTGTACTCCCTGTTCACCCATGACTGCGTGGCCATGCACTCTTCCAACTCAATCATCAAGTTTGCAGACAACACCACAGTGGTAGGCTTGATTACCAACAACGACGAGATGGTCTACAAGGAGGAGGTGAGGGCCCTTAAAGTGTGGTGTCAGGAAAATAACCTCTCACTCAACGGAACTGAACAAAGGAGATGATCGTGGACTTAGGAAACAGCAGAGGGAGCATCCCCCCATCCACATTGACAGGACAGTAGTGGAGTGTCTAAATCTGCCTTCTCTACGGCCTTCTCGCTGCTCTCTGCATGATGAATCATCAATGCTCAGGGACAGACAGTCAATCTCAGTATGGAGCACACTTCACAATGCATGTAGACCTATCATCTCATCACGGTCACTTTTTTTCTTGTGACAGGTAGGCCTACATTTACTGCAGCATAGCCCACGCTAGAGTAATATACTGAACCAAAATAGAATTTTTAAGACTTACAGTTCATGTAAAAAAAATATGAAATCAGTCAATTGAAAAAAATGATCTATGGATTTCACATGACTGGGCAGGGGTGAGGGCACTCGGAGCGTGGTTTCAGTAAAACAACCTCAAAGGAGATGATCGTCGACTTCAGGAAACAGCAGAAGGAGCACCCTCATATCCACTTCGACGGGACAGCAGTGGAGAAGTTGGAACGTTTAAAGTTCCTCGCTGTACACATCACAGACAAACTGAAATGGTGCACACACACACAGACAGTGTGGTGAAGAAGGCGCAACAGCACCTTTTCAACCTCAGGAGGCTGAAGAAATTTGACTTGTCACCTAAAACACTCACAAACTTTTACAGATGCACAATTGAGAGCATCCTGTCAAGCTGCATCACCGCCTGGTACGGCAACTGCATCGCCTACAACCGCAGGGATCTCCAGAGGGTAGTGAGGTCTGCACAACGCATGACCCCCGGGGGCAAACTACCTGCCCTCCAGGACACCTACAGCACCCGATGTCACAGGAAGGCCAAAAAGATCCTCAAGGACACCAGAGCCACTGCCTGTTCACAACTGTTACCATCCAGAAGGCGAGGTCAGTACAGCTGCATCAAAGCTCGGCCCGAGAGACTGAAAAACAGCTTCTATCTCAAGGTCATCAGACTGTATAATAGCCAGCACTAACAGAGAGTCTGCTGCCTACATGCAGACTTGAAATCATTGGCCACTTAAATAAATGGATCACTACTCACTTTAATAATGATTACGCACAGTGGGGCAAAAAGGTATTTAGTTAGCCACCAATTGTGCAAGTTCTCATAACAAAGTATTGAGAATATGTGACCAATCACATCTGCTAACCACGTGTATGTGACCAATCACATCTGCTAACCACGTGTATGTGACCAATCACATCTGCTAACCAAGTGTATGTGACCAATCACATCTGCTAACCACGTGTATGTGGCCAATCACATCTGCTAACCACGTGTATGTGACCAATCACATCTGCTAACCACATGTATGTGACCAATCACATCTGCTAACCACGTGTATGTGACCAATCACATCTGCTAACCACGTGTATGTGACCAATCACATCTGCTAACCACGTGTATGTGACCAATCACATCTGCTAACCACGTGTATGTGACCAATCACATCTGCTAACCACGTGTATGTGACCAATCACATCTGCTAACCACGTGTATGTGACCAATCACATCTGCTAACCATGTGTATGTGACCAATCACATCTGCTAACCATGTGTATGTGACCAATCACATCTGCTAACCATGTGTATGTGACCAATCACATCTGCTAACCATGTGTATGTGACCAATAAAATGTCCTTTGATTTGATACCTGTTCCCAGGACACCACCGGTGTGGCTAACCAGCCACACAATCAAACCCTTGTCTGAGACAGAGGAGAACCAAGCACGGAAATCCCCCTGAGGAATGTGGCTGTGCTCCTATGTTGGGACACCAGACCATCATGCCATTCCATGCGAGTCTGACCCTGGTGGAGTTGAGCGGGCACAGCCTCGCCCTGTCTGAGAAATAGTAGTACTCACTGGCCAGGTGAACGGTGATGGTGCGGCTGGTCAGAGCTCCAAAAGGGCCGGCGCTCACACAGCTGTAGCCCCCCTCCACCCCTTGAGGCGTCCGGCCATCCACAGAGGTGGGCAGCACCAGCAGTGAGCCATTGGCCAGGGTCCTGAGGGAGTCACCCTCCCCCTCCAATACAGGGAGCCCATTCTGCAGCCAGGTGACGTTGAGGGGCGTGTCCAGGGGCGTGGCCCCCAGGTGACAGTCCAGCAGCAGAGGTTGTCCCGGTTCCAGCACCACGAGGACAGGCCCCGCCCCACAGCTCAGCTCCACCGTCACAGGCTTCTCTAGAGCGGGAGAGAAGGGGGAAGAGAGAGAGTTAGACTCCAAATCCTGACATAAGTGGTCTGAGATTAGTGTGCATGGGGAGACAGGTCCGCGTGAGAGATGGAGGAGGGAGATAAGGAGTGCTACAAAACACGCAACACAACTGCTTCTCTTTAGAACGCTCTAAGGTTCTTCCCTGTACTTTGTACATTCCAGTGTTCATCTTTGGCTGTATGCATATCCCCGTTTACAGCGGCATAGGTGAACTTCACCTCCTGTTCATCAACCTGTGTACTGTCAGGTTTACGGAGTTGTAATATGTCCAGAAAAGTGTTGGGCAAACAACAACCAACAATCATACATTTTGAAGTCAGACTATTCCCAGATCGAAAACACAGCATATTGCAAGCAACAGATGAGGATTTGTACAGTGCATTCGAAAAGTATTCAGACCCCTTCCCTTTTCCCACATTTTGTTACATTACAACCTTGTTTTAAAATGTATTACATTTTTTTTAAATGAATCTACACACAATACCCCATAATGACAAAGCGAAAACAGTTCTTTAGAAATGTTTGCCAATTTATAAAAAATAAAAAAACAGAAATACTTCATTTAAATAACCATTTGCTACGAGACTTAAAATTGAGCTCCGGTGCATCCTGTTTCCATTGATCATCCTTGAGATGTTTCTACAACATGATTGGAGTCACTCTGACAGAGCTCCAGAGATCCTCTGTGGAGATGGGAGAACCTTCCAGAAAGACAACCATCTCTGCAGCACTCCACCAATCAGGCCTTTATGGTATAGTGGCCAGACGGAAGCCACTCATCAGTAAAAAAAAAGGCACATAATGGCCCGCTTGGAGTTTGCCAAAAGGTACTTAAAGGACTATCAGACCATGAGAAACAAGATTCTCTGGTCTGATGAAACCAACGACCTTAAGCACACAGCCAAGACAACACAGGAGTAGCTTCAGGACAAATCTCAATGTCCTTGAGTGGCCCAGCCAGAGCCTGGACTTGAACCTGATCGAATATCTCTGCACCACTCCCCATCCAACCTGACAGAGCTTGAGAGGGTCTGCAGAGAAGAATGGAAAAAACTCCCCGAAAACAGGTGTGCCAAGCTTGTAGCGTCATTCCTAAGAAGACTCGAGGCTGTAATCACTGCCAAATGCGTTTCAACAAAGTACAGAGTAAAAAGTCTGAATACTTATGTAAAATGTGATATTTCGGGGGGGATAGGAGGGACGCCATGTGCGACTGACGTGTTTTCCGTTTGCTTCCGTGGTATTCTTAAAGTTTGTGAATTTTGCAGCAGAACCGTATTTATTTTCAAATATTAATTTGGTGATCCCTTTCCGTAAAAACCAAGACTACTTTGCTTCCGAATGTCAGCATGTCGACCAAATATAAGGCCAAAAGCATGACTGAGAAAACCCGGCCTACAAGACCCGCTCTCATCACCGCCCTCTCCTGAGTCAGAGGGCCCGGGGACGCACACTTTACCCGGGGGTGCGGCTTGGCCTGGCGGCGCTGAAATGAACATTCGAGGCCATCAAACTACTACGCTCTGAGATAGTTGAAATGAAAACACAGGTGGTTGCTACGATTGAGGCCAGAATACAGGAGGTTTCTGATACTTTAAAAGCAGATTTAACCATCCTGCGGAACGAGACTGTGCCAGCAATCACATCACTCAAGACAACAACTGCGTCACACACTACAACGATTGCAGCACTGGAGACCTCCGCTACTAATGTCTCCGACTTAACTGCATCCCTGGAGGCTGAAGTTAAACGCCTAGCTGCGGATTTGAAAAAGGTGAAGGAGAGCTGTGTGAGTTTAGAGGGATTCTCTCGCGGCAATAATCTGAGACTTGTATAGGTCCCAGAGTCAGCGGAAATGCATCGCGCCACGGATTTCGTTTCAGGGCTGCTGAAGGATGTTCTTGCCTTAGATGAAAAGCCCCTGATTGATCGAGCCCACCGGTCGCTGCGCCCAAAGCCCCGGGATGGGGAGAGGCCCCGTGACATAATTCATCGAGTGCACTTTTTTCATGAGAAGATGGAGATCCTCTGACGAGCCCGCAATACCACTCTGAGCTTTCAAGGACAGAGCTTCTCCATCTACCAGGACTACTCCCCCACTGTTTCCAGGCAGTGCCCAGCTTTCGGACAGGCCAAACGAGTACTTCGGGACCATCCAAGTGTGAAGTATGGACTGCGATTCCCGGCCCATTTATGGCTATCTCATGAGGGTAAAGACTACACATTTGAATCTCCGGATGAGGCTATGGCTCACATTCAACGTCACATCAAGTCGTCTTGAACATGTTCACAGTTCAGCAACTGTTGCTTGCGAACTTTGGATAGTAAGTAACCCACCTGTGGTACAATTATGTTTAGATATAACAGGCTAGTCTTCTATAGTGGACAAAACCATTCAGGCTTATTTGATATGATCCAATGTTTTGACCATCTAGTGTGCTTGCCTTACAAGCATTGTCATTTTAATTTAATTGTATTAAGGTTTTACTTAACTCCTGTGTTTCTAGGCTGTCTCGCTCACCTATTCAGTTTGTTTACGCAGTGTCTCAAAATATTTTTGGTTACTTGTTTACTGCATCTGTTTGCATTGACCCAGTAAACAGTAAATGTCTCCCGAGGCTACATGGTTTTTGGGGTCTCACTTCAATTTTAAAAGTTTTGAGCGTCATTTATGCCCAGCAAACGTTCAACGTTGCGCACACATCGTTTTTTGGTATTGGTTGTAAGCTGTCTCAGCGTCAACTAGACTACTATTATAATTACTATTATTTTTGATTGTCTTACTACGATTTCCTTACTTCAAATTCGATTTTTGGCTGAGAGCCTTTATACATTTTATTTATTTTCTCTCTCTTATTTTCTCTCTCAATGCCTGTTATAAGACTGGGAATATACATCTACAAGTGGTGCTTTTGTCATTCCGTTTGCACAAGGGATTCGCCTTTTTGGGGGGGGGGGGGGAATACATAAAAATCTTTCTTTTTGCTGCTTATCCACTACCAAAACGCGACTTTAAAGAGCGGGACTGTGGGTTTAGGTTTAAGACCGCACTCTCACAGACATACTGTGCGAAGAGAACATGTTCTATTTAGGCTTGTACCTCGTTTGGGAGGTATTGTCTGGGATGGGGGGGCAGGTTGAATTGTTCAGTTCTAATGTTGTCATTCTGTCTTTTTAGTTTCTTTTCTGTACTTTTTCCAAACATCTACCACCGTACATTATTACTCTGAGACAAGTGATTTTGGGGGTTTTGGGCACTCATTGCTTTTCCATTCTATGCTCTAATGACAGGGTTGAATAACGGGAATGCCCAGAGGGGACGAAATAATGCGATCAAGTACATTTCAAGGAACACCAGTGAAGTAACCCGGTGAAGCGTAAGAGGGTGTTGACACACTTAAAGGGTTTGAATGCAAATATTGTATTTCTACAAGAGACTCACTTGAGGACTGGTGAGCATTTTAGGATGCGTAAGGACTGGGTTGGTCAAGTGTTCCACTCGAACTTTCATAGTAAATCAAGAAGTGCTGCTATTCTGGTTGATAAAGCTACTCCCTTTGTAGCTTCTGAGGTTATTGCTGATCCTAAGGGACGATACGTCATAGTAAACGGTGAACTGTTTTCTACCCCTCTTGTTTTGGCTAGTGTTTATGCTCCCAATTTGGATGACACACGTTTCATTTCTTCCTTTATGTCTGCTATTCCCAATTTAGATTCTCATTTGTTGATTTTAGGGGGGGAATTCAACTGTAAAATGTCCCCAGTTCTTGACAATTACTCGCAAACAAATACAGGCCCATCTAAATGTGCCCTACTTATTCAATCCTTTCTTCAGAAATATGCTATGTTTGAGGCCTGGCGTTTCCTACATCCTACAGATAGACAGTATATTCCTTTTATTCTCATGTTCATCAAACATATACCCGGATTGATTTACTTCTTTTTGGACAAAAAACGTATGCCTATCGTTCGAGCGGGGTACTTACGAGAGTATTGTTGTCTCTGACCATTCACCATTAGTGCTTGAACTAGAGTTTCCACAGCGACCTCCTATGTGTTATCAATGGCGTCTCAACCCCATTTTACTCTCAGATAAGGAGTTTGTCAATTTAATTTCTTCTGAAATCACCTTATTCCTAGAAACTAATTCAACACCAGGTGTGTCCTGCTGTACCATATATGGGAGTCTCTCAAAGCATACCTACGTGGCCAAATAATTTATTATACAGCCAACCAAAACAGAGTTCGCTCTCAGCGACTTCGGGACCTGAGCGAGTCCATAGCCACATTGGATGAGAAGTATGCTATGGATCCTTCCTCTGATCTGCATAAAGAGCGCCAACTACTCCAATCTGAATTTGATGAGCTTTCTACCAGGCAAGCTGAACAGTTACTCTTGCGAGCTCGATACAAAGTCTATGAACAAGGCGACAAGGCCAGTAAACTCCTTGCGCATCAGATCCGTAAATCTGAGGCCTCACGTTTAATCCCACAAATAAGGACCCCGTCTGGTGCCACCACAGTTATACATAAAGAGATCAATAATCAATTCAAACTATTTTACTCTGCGCTATACACCTCTGAATCCCCTCAAGACCCTTTGCTGATTGACTCCTTCTTTACACTTCAAAGCTACCGCCTAGTCTTTATCAGGCTTCAATTTCATTACTATTAAAGAAAAACAAAGACCCCCTGGAATGTGGATCCTATCGCCCAATCTCCCTTTTAAACTGTGATTACAAAATCCTAGCTTTGCTTTTAGCCATCCGTATGGAAGGCTTGCTGCACCAAGTAATTCACTCTGACCAGACTGGCTTTGTGAGAAAGGCATTTATTTTTCAATATTAGGCGCCTTATGAATATACTGTACTCCCCAGCGTCGGAGGACCCGGAGGTGGGGGTCTCACTTGATGCCGAAAAAGCGTTTGACCGCATTGAGTGGGATTACCTAACAGCTGCCCTTTCGGGATTTGGCTTTGGCCCCAAATTCATTGCGTGGATAAAGATTCTTTATTTTTCCCCCATGGCTTCGGTACGGACTAATAACTTGTCCTCTGACTATTTTCCCTTGCACCGCGGATCCAGACAGGGTTGTCCACTCTCCCCCTTGTTGTTTGCTTTGGCAATCGAGCCTCTCGCCATTGCACTACGCTCTAATGATGCCATTCAAGGTATAATCAGGGCGGGCTGGGAGCAGAAAGTCTCGCTATATGCTGACGACCTCCTTTTGTTTATCTCCAACCCTGATACCTCATTGCGACGTGCCCTATCTGTTCTTAAAAAGTTTGGATCAATCTCAGGGTGCAAGCTGAATCTAGGCAAGAGTGAGCTTTTTCCGGTAAACAAGGCTGCTTTAAAGTGCTCTTTTACAAGTTCTCAGTTTAGGATTGTCCGGGATCAATTCACCTACTTGGGAGTAAAAATGACAAGGAAATATTCAAATTTGTTTCAGGAAACCTTTGTTGTTCTAGCAGATAGTTTGAAACAATCGTTTACTTTTTGGAATTCGCTACCCCTTTCTCTTATCGGAAGGATTAATGTCATTAAAATGAATGTGTTGCCCAAATTTTTATATTTATTTCAATGTTTACCCATTTTTATTCCAACATTTTTTTTTTTTTCACTGGATCAAACATTCATGCATTTTATTTGGGACGGCAAGGTACCATGGATTGGTAGAAAACATTTACAGAAGCCTAGGTCATTGGGGGGTTTAGCTCTACCGAAATTTTCAGACATACTACTGGGCTGCAAATTTCAGAGCCCTTCTGTACTGGCTGCAGACTGATCCTACTGGCCCTAGACCACTCTGGGTCCAGATGGAGTCTGAATCGTGTAAACCTGCAGCACTTTCCTCTGTGTTGTGCTCGTCTCTCCCAGTGTCCCTAGGCAAAAGGTGTGTCAACCCAATTGTAAAGCAGGCTCTTAAAATTTGGAATCAGTTCCGTTTAGCCTTTAGCCTCCGAGGCTTTTCTCTATCAGGCCCAATCAATCAGAACATTTTTTTCCTCCATCTTTGAATGATGGGGCTTTTGGCACTCACTAGGCTTCTCCTCGCTAGCCCAATTATTCTTTGATGATACATTTGCCTCTTTTTCTCAGCTGCAGGAAAAGTTCAATCTCCCCCAATACCACTTTTTCCGCTATCTCCAGACTAGAAACTTTGTCAGAGCTAACACACCTGGATTTCCCCATAGGCCTGCGAATACAGCTATAGAGAGCATCTTGGAGTTGAACAAGCTTCCTAGGGGCGCAATTTCAGATGTATATGCAATCATTCATGACTTACAGAACCCTTCTTTGGTGCCTTTAAAGACTTGATGGGAAAAGGATTTGGGGGAGGAACTTGGGGAAGACGCCTGGGAATCTGTGCTGCACAGGGTGCACTCGTCCTCTATTAGCACTAGACACAGCCTCATTCAATTCAAGGTGATTCACCGTATCTACTGGTCGGGGGCCAAACTTGGAAGAATATTCTCTGATTTTGATCCTACCTGTGTCAGATGTAAAGTGGAACCAGCCACACTGTTGCATATGTTTTGGGGCTGTCATAAACTGTCAGGTTTCTGTCAGGAATTAATATTTAAATGTTTCTCTGATATATATATGACACTGTTATAGATCCGTCTCCCCTTACAGCCCTTTTTGGAGTACTGCCCATGGGTACCCCCCTATCAAGAATCCAGTCGGACACTGTTGCTTATACAACTCTTTTAGCTAGACGGCTAATACTACAGAACTGGAAGATGGCAGCTCCCCCATCTTGTAAATATTGGGTGAGAGATGTGTTGTGCTTTCTGAAACTAGAAAAAATTCAATTCAATTCACGTGGGAACCCCAAACTGTTTGATGAGGCTTGGGCTCCATTCCGGTCTTACTTTAAACAGTCCATCCTCTGATGGCATTCCAACTAAAACTAAAATAAGTCTGTATTTGACCCCCCTGTGACTTAAGGGTTGGAGGAGCTTCTCTCTGTGTTTTTGCTGGGGGGGCATTAAGGTCCATGTGCTTATTGATTGTGACCCGCGGATGCCTTGTTCATCTTGCCCGGGCAGAGACTGAAGTGTGAGCTTGTTTTTCCCAGTTATTTTTACATTTTGTTCACGCCTACATCAATAATCGTTCTATTTTTTTTTAATTTTAAAGCATTGTAAACTTTATTTTTGGTCCAGTGGATGGTCGGTCTGTGGCCATGACTGTCTGTGAGTGGTTGCATTTCTCCACCCTTATCCCTTGACTGTTTACAGGAACAATGGTGAGGTGTTTGCTCTGTCCCTGCACTATAGATTGCCCTTTAACCTCTGTAGCCTTCTGCCTGGTGTGTTTAACTTGTCTAAAGTATGGTATCTTTAAAGCTATTTTTTTAGTTGTATTTTTATTTGTATTTTTTTGTCTAGTTGAGTACATTATTTATATTGTTTAGTGTTGTCAAATCAAATTGTATTTGTCACATACACATGGTTAGCAGATGTTAATGCGAGTGTAGCGAAATGCTTGTGCTTCTAGTTCCGACAATGCAGTAATAACCAACAAGTAATCTAACTAACAATTCCAAAACTACTACCTTATAGACACAAGTGTAAGGGGATAAAGAATATGTACATAGAGATATATGAATGAGTGATGGTACAGAGCGGCATAGGCAAGATACAGTAGATGGTATTGAGTACAGTATATACATATGAGATGAGTATGTAAACAAAGTGGCATAGTTTAAAGTGGCTAGGGATACATGTATTACATAGATGCAGTAGATGATATAGAGTACAGTATATACGTATACGTATACGTATTCAGAACGCACCCTTGTGGGGCCCCAGTGTTGAGGATCAGCGGGGTGGAGATGTTGTTGCCTACCCTCACCACCTGGGGGCGGCCCGTCAGGAAGTCCAGTATCCAGTTGCACAGGGCGGGGTCGAGACCCAGGGGCTCGAGCTTGATGACGAGCTTGGAGGGCACTATGGTGTTAAATGCCGAGCTGTAGTCGAACAGCATTCTCACCTAGGTATTCCTCTTGTCCAGATGGGTTAGGGCAGTGTGCAGTGTGGTTGAGATTGCATCGTCTGTGGACCTATTTGGGCGGTAAGCAAATTGGAGTGGGTCTAGGGTGTCAGGTAGGGTGGAGGTGATATGGTCCTTGACTAGTCTCTCAAAGCACTTCATGATGACAGAAGTGAGTGCTACGGGGCGGTAGTCGTTTAGCTCAGTTACCTTAGCTTTCTTGGGAACAGGAACAATTGTGGCCCTCTTGAAGCATGTGGGAACAACAGACTGGGATAAGGGTTGATTGTATATGTCCGTAAACACACCAGCCAGCTGGTCTGCGTGTGTGTGTGTGTGTAAAACTTAATAAACAGAGTTTAAAAAAAACAAAAAACAACAAACAAGTGAATGAACAGGTTAATGACAAAAAAAGAAGAAGTGATATTTCAGGTTTTGTATCTATTGTTTTGTATCGTTGACGCCAGTGGATCTCCTGTTGTCCAGCTGAAAAGCCACGATCAATGTACCGTATAGAACTGTCTCGTAGCATTGTACACCCCCCACACACACACACACACCCAGTAGTGTTCCGGGTGGGTTTCCCTCTGGTTCTGTTTTGAGCGAGGCCTTGGATTAATTAACTTAATGGGAGATGGAATTGTTTCCTTGATTAAATGGGGGCTGACACTCCACCCCGGTCTCAGAGCAGTGTAATGCTCTCAAAGCCTCCACTACTGGCGATTGGCATACATCTGCCACACAAACACAACACACACAAAGCTCCATTGTCCCTATTTGTGGGATATGTTTTTTGTTGTGTGTGTGTGTGTGAGAGAGAGAAAGAGATAGCACCTGAAAGCAGCAGTGTGCTGTTATCCAGAGGTGATCCTGGGATGAATAAACACAGAGGAGTTGGCCTACTTTTCATCAGCTAATAAAAGAGGGCTGCCTGCTGTATGTCTGGCTGCTGTAGCCAAGGCACTCAGTCACCCCAACTCACCTCCACTGCTCCGCTCTCTTCTCCTCCATTTACACTAATTATGTCTTATTAAGTCATTAAACCATTTGCTGCCATTTCCCTGCTCACTGCCAGAGGTTTTACTGGATCATTCTGTGTGGAAGCCATTACCTCACATACACACAATGACCCACACTACCACCTCTGGCTACATTAATCACACCAACCACCCTGTGAAGAGAGACAAACCACAACCGCAACATATTACTGCACTGAGACACACACACACACAGTTATCATCACTCAGAGATGTTTTGCCTGTCCAGTACGGATGGTGAGTAGGGGGGCTATGAGGTATCCATCTGAGCATGTGCAGTAGAGTCGGGGCCAAGGGGCCTTGGGTCCACTCCAGAAGACCCCTGCTGGGCATTCATACTGAGCCATGGTGAATGGACAACATGGCATGGAGCTCCTTCACAAACTATACAACTCTATGCACAAATACTCATTTAAAAAAAGTCCACAAATATTTACCCCCCAAAATGTTTTTTTTTTTGCTTTGGGAGGGTTGTGACTTTTTTTTATTGGGCACAGGGTAGGAGGGTAGTGTGTTTCTTTCCCTGGTTAACATTGGTCTTTTGCAGGTTTTACTATATACTGCATATCAATTCCATCCTAGCCACATTCTCTCATCTGCTTGCTCCTCCCCTATATCAAGGTGCATTGGTACTTCACTTATGCACTATGCTTATCCACATGCTATTTTGTACGATACCAAAGGTCAGTATAGTCTACCAGTCTGTCTATCCTGCCCTCTATCCATCATTCATAGTGACAATAGTGGTAGGTGGATCGTTTGTCCAGATCTGCAATAGGCTAACTAGCAATCATACCAGGCATTCAAAGCTGCATACATTTTCAATGTGAATAAACAAGCAGAAATAGGAATAGTTGATAGGCAGCGGAGAGGCCAGGTGCATCAATGAGCATGAAAGAACAGCAGACATGAGACACGCAGCTCAAAAAGCTGCGTTCTTGTTTTGGGACAACACAATTATCCTAGACTAGCCTACAACACCACAATGTATTGAATAATTGCACTATTGTTTTCAAGCGAGTACAAAATTCAAATCTAGGCTTCAGTAAAAAATGTAATTTGAATAATGGCGCAAAAGCCCTGTGATTTGAATGTTTCATTCCATTTGGATTAGTTGTGGGTCTACTCGGCACTTTATAAGGTCTAGAAAGGCACAGTAGCAGGTCCGTCTTGCTGTGTTTTTACTTCTGATACTGAGAGGCTGTGTTTGTTGCGCATCATCATTCACCCAAATCGTCATACAGTTGTGTGACCACATGCTCCCGACAAGTTTAACATGCACTCTTCCTCCTCTCCAATCCGGGCGGCTATTCCTCAAACACCTATAATTTAACACCTTAATATAGCCTACATATTTGTAATTTAACTTTTAAAATGTATAACCTTTTATATGTGTCAAACACAACCAGTCTGTCACGCCCTGACCATAGAGATCTTTTTATTCTCTGTTTGGTTGGTCAGGGTGTGACTCGGGTGGGAAACTCTATGTTCTTTATTTCTATGTTTTGGCCAGGTATGGTTCTCAATCAGGGACAACTGTCTATCGTTGTCTCTGATTGGGAATAATACTTAGGCAGCCTTTTTTCCTTTGGTATTTGTGGGTAGTTTTCTTTGTTAGTGGCACTATAGACAAAGTAAGCTTCACGGTCGTGTCCTTGTTTTGTAGGCGACATTTAAGTGGGCCCTGCTTTTCACCCGGTTTAACAAGTCCAAACACTCATGCAGGTCCAGCCGAAAGTCGGGACGAAAACTTCAAAAAGTTATATTACAGGTCGAAGAATCTTGTCAAACTAAGTATAGAATCAATCTTTAGGATGTTGTTATCATGAATCCTATGTCTGTAGAGAAGCCATGGAACGCAGGTCGCTATCATGTGAAATGCGGGTGACCAGGACCTGGCTCTCTGCCAGACCACTGACTCAAAGAGCTCCCATCCAGCTCCAAAACACAGTAGAAGCCTCATTCAAGTTTCTAAAGACAGTTCACATCTAGTGGAAGCCCTACTGTGTATTCAATAGGGGCAGGGTTGAAAATCGACCAACCTCAGATTTTCCACTTCCTGTTTGGATTTCTTCTCAGGTTTTTGCCTGCCATATGAGTTCTGTTATACTCACAGGCATCATTCAAACAGTTTTTGAAACTTCAGAGTGTTTTCTATCCAATACTACTAATGATATGCATATATTAGCAACTGGGACTGAGGAGCAGGCCGTTTATTCTGGGCACCTTTCATCCAAGCTACTCAATACTGCCCCTGCAGCCATAAGAAGTTTTAAATAAAGGTGTAAAAAAATGTTTTTATAATAATAATAATAATAATAATATATATTTTTTAAATTGGCCAAGTCAGTGTCCAAAAATACCGATTTCCGATTGTTATGAAAACTTTAAATTGGCCCTAATTAAATCGGCCATTCCGATGAATCAGTCGACCTCTAGTGTGAACATGTGTATGTACCCACAGGAGCAGGGAACATTATGTGCACTGCGCCAGCCCCACAGAATGGGTGGACAGAGACAGATGGGCTGATTGATAGCACTGTGCAAATAGTCTGACGATCAGCAGGACGTTGGAACATGCGTTTGCCCCTGTGTGTGTGTGTGTGTGTGTGTCAGCATAAAATGTAATTAAAATTAAAATACTTTATGTGCATGAAGACAAAGGGTTTACGCCTGCCTACCCACCCACTCACAGGAATATCAAATCATGTTTTTTAAAACAATTTGTGGTCCAAGTGGCGTAACTACAGTAGTTGAAAACATCTATATCAACTGTGTGGCTTTGGAAAAGGTACCTGCTAATATTCAAATCTCATAATTATTACACAAATTCCCAATATTGTATATAAATGAATAACTGTACAATAAAGACATTTATCATAACAGGTATGCATAGGATTAATGGTCATTAAAATCAGTTTTCAAACATTGCAGCAACAAGGAGGAAAGTCCCAGGCAGCCATAAACCAAGGTGGACAGGGAGGGACTCTCCAGTTTCACCACGCACTAGGGAGCTCCACGTACAATAACATTGACATGCCGACAATTTTATACAACCAAACATATCTCACAATTGTCTACACATTTAACCTGATAGCTTTATCTGCGACACCGACAGCCTGCTGAAGTGGGGTATAATGTTATCAGATCCTTCCCGGAGAAAAACGGAATCACTGTCGCCACTCTCTAGAGTAGGGCGAAGAGGTAAAGCACACACATTAATATCTCTCTCTGGCTCTTGTTTAAGTCCCCCTTTTTCCTCTAGGCTCGCATTATTAACCAAATAATGATCATTCTACGCATCTAGACAAGCCCACTGGACTGAAGATGGACCAGCCAGTCTGGCATTTGCCAAAACTGCCCTGTGGCAAGTCCATTTCTGGGATACGACATGGAATATACTGCATATTGCCTTAAATTTCACTCAGTGGGGGTCATATTCGTTCTGCTCCGTCTATGTACCTTGTCTTGGTCTAGACCAAACGACAACAATGGAGAAGTTGGGAAACACTAAACAGTACATTGCCTTGGTGGTGATTTTCAGTTGGACTCTCAAGAGTAATATCCACATGCTGTAATTCCATCCAGGACAGGCTACGTAGAGTTTGAGTCACACACTGAGTGGGGAAAGGCACGCCACCCCAGCAGCAGCTGCAGTGTCAGGTGCTGGCCGTTCCAGCGGTTCAACTACAGCACGATTCTCACAGTCACCCACATGACTTTTCACACCGCTCTCAAGTTGGCACAAACTGGATTTATACTCTTTATCACATTTATACTGTTTATCATATAGGCCAGGCGTACAGTAAAGTGACCAATCATAATGCGGTTCTGGAGAGATAGCAGAGGCCCAGGGAGCTAGACTCTTTCCCTCTCATGTTTACATTTATACTCAAAAGGACAGTCTGCAACATTAACAATAGGAGGCAGACAGATAGACAGAGACAGAAACAGAGACAGAGACAGACAGAGAGAAACAACAGAGAAGAGAAACATGGCCTGAGCTAGCATTTGTTCCCCTCCGGTGCTTCAGGACTGCTGGTGTGCTCACTCTATGTACAGTACTCATCCATGCACATCCTGGGCTGCTTCAATCACAGCCCTGTGCTCCTATAGGCTTTACAAAGGGCCTCAGAGCAGCATGGGGCTAGGGGCCTCGGTGCGGCCACGGCTACATCAATGGGTCAACAACGCCAGCAACAAAACTAACATGGGACGGACGGGAGGCTGCAGGAGGGGAAAGCCCTTCCAGGGCAACCACAAGGTCATATATTGTAGCTGCAGGGTTGGAGAGAGAGGGACACAGACTATTAAAAAACCAGAACTCCCCCTTTGACGTTTTATTATTGTGTCTGAGATTTGATTTGATCAATTCAACCAAGTGGTTTCGGAGGGAGACACTTGATAGTATCACGAGGCAGTGATCAACAGCACTGATAGAAACCGAGTGGTGGTGTGTTATGAATTAAGATGATATATTGGTCATATACTTGTAAGAATGTTCTGTTTTCTCGGGTTAAATTGCTATTTCTACCCTGCAACTTACCACAGGTGAGATAAACTACACAATGAACAACTCACTTGCCTCCAACCAAATTATTTTGAATCTTTGACCAACTTAGTCCAGGTCATTTTTTGACTTTTAAGTGAAATATATAATTTTGGGGGGATTCTGTGCAGTTGTAAATCAAACAAATACTTGTAAACACCAAAAGTTCTCAATTTCAATTAATTATAGAATAAATAGTGAATGGTGCAAGGTGGACAATATATTTGACCACAATTATACATAGACATAGTACCAGTCAAAATATTGAACACACCTACGCATTCAAGGGTGTTTCTTAATTTTTTACTATTTTCTACATTGTAGAATAATAGTGAAGACATCAAAACTATGGAAAAAAAAGTGTTAAACATATCAAAATATATTTTATATTTGACATTCTTCAAAGTAGCCTCCCTTTGCATTGATGACAGCTTTGCACACTCGTGGCATTCTCTCAACCAGCTTCACCTGGAATGCTTTTCCAACAGTCTTGAAGGAGCTCCCACATATGCTGAGCACTTGTTGGCTGCTTTTCCTTCACTCTGGCGGCCAGGTACTCTGGTTGGATTTGTGTCACATGCTACAGAGTTTTGTGTGTGTGTGTACTCTGTACAACCTCTTACGCCGAGCCCAATATAAACCCCTAGCTCCTGCTCCTACTGAACCCTTCCAGTCTCTTAAATTGGATGCAGCATAGAACGACTGCCCCCTCTTATTGAAGCCACGGAAGTTCAAGGCCAAACACGGTACTGCAGGCATTGTTAGCAGAAAACAGGATCCCTCATTACAGTGAATGGAAAAATGGCTATCTTCATGTAAATAAAATAAAAATACTCAACAATTACGTTACCAATAATTGCTTCTAATACACCAAATCACACCAAATCGCACCCAAAAGAAGCTATAAGAACAATTTAGTTGCTAACGGCAGCATACCGTACCCCGGTCGGCCTTCAACTTGAGTTACTCAATAAGAAGGGGCAGCACTGAGCTAGCCTGCAACGTCTCTTCCTGGAGCAGCTAAAACTGTGCATATTATGTCTCCATGAGACCACATCTTAAGCGACTTCATTGGGCTTCAATGCGCTATTATTGAGTCTTCACATATGAATGGTGTCACATGATCAAGGGCTTTGTCCATTCATATATACAGTCATTGATTGGATTAAGCAATATGGTGAAAAACCCACCTAGCATAAAAGAGGGTTAATTAAGCAATAATGCACCTCTGGGGTTTGTGGAATATGGACAATTTACCACGGCTAAGGGCTGTTCTTAAGCACGACGCAACGCGGAGTGCCTGGATACAGCCCTTAGCCATGGTATATTGACCATATACCACAAACCCCAGAGGTGCATTATTGCTATTATAAACTGGATACCAACGTAATTAGAGCAGTCATAAGTAGATCTATAACATATTGTTTATACCCTTCTTATCTTTTCAGATATGCAAAAAGTATTTAGAGGTAGGGGCAAGGGATTTATTTGGGACTGGGACCTACTCTGCACCATGCCTACTCAATCAGGGTTCTCTCCCCTCCTCAGTCCCCCTCCCCACTACAAGCCCCATGCTACTCCTCCTTGGTCATGTGACTGAGTGGACAGCAGTGCGGAATGGATGGAATGTGATCGCATGACTGTTTACCCAACCAGCGCCGTGAGGAAGAGACCCTGCTCTCACACACACAAATCACCATCACTGCCTAAAGCACACACACAACAGAACAAAAACATATAGCCTGTAGCTTGTGACTCGTTTGCCACACAGACACGTCTTTTAACGGCTAAATTATTATCCCTTAGATTTCACAGCTCACAAACCATAATGAGCCAGACATAATAAATAAGAACAATCTAAAATAAATATATTGATGAAGCTAACGTGTGGCATTATACAATACAAAAATGAATCCATCAAATCAACTACTTTTCTTCAAGATAGCAGTATCGTCCTGTTAAAACTAGCCGACAGTAGGCAGTGGCCACACAGCAGCAGCACCTGAGTGTTTTAACATTCAGCGCCCTAGCTGTAGTGGAATACTCTGGGGATCACCTGACTGGACCCATCCCTGAGCCTGTGACAAACACATCACACAGCATATTGATCCAGCACTATTGATCCTGGGCTGTTTATAGCCGGGGGGTGGGGGGGGGGCGGGCATCAATACTCACAACGCTCTCTCTGAAGTCCCTTTGGCACTGATATGTATTTCTAGAGAACATCAAAACTCCCCACAGCCAGTGGGAACTCCCCACAGCCAGTACTGGGAAATGGACTTGAGGGTCATGCAGTGTAGCAGTCGTCCGTGACTATGTAAAAGGAGTAGGCCTGTGTGTTGTGATGTTGGGATGATTGTGTTCACTAAATAATCATCCCAAAACCGATTGCAGAGATAAGTCAAATAAGTAGCATCACTTAAAAACCAATAAGCCTTTTTTTAGTGCGGAGTTGGCTGAAGTGTAAAGGTTGTTTTGAGAAACTTAGAGGAATCCTAGACGTCAGCCTACAGAGATTTAGGTGCCGTCTAATTGAGCAGAATGAGCTCTGCTCTTATCCCAGCTGGCAGCCATCAGAGCAGGGAAAGAGGCTTTAGAGACCAGACATCTCCAACAGTGCAGGAGGATGGACGTCTTACATTCACAGGTGGACGGATCTCAACATCATGACGTACGTTACACGTACACGTAAAGCGTTTCGGTGCAGATCAAAAGTCTACCACAGAAAAGTTGAATTGGTGCACTGGTAATAACAACAAAAACATTCCGCTCCATTGTGTTACTACACACACACACACACACACAATAGCATGAAGTGTAACCAGTCAAATATTTCCAGATACTGAAATGTATTGAGTGAAATAAATCACTAAACTTTAACGTAAAATTGGGTGAATAACATTTTGACTGGCATTGTAATCCACAACAAAGACGGGTTCTACTAACATGACGACCTCTGCTTCCTGACTACTCGTCTGAGGTTTGACAGTATTCTGGTTAAAGGGAAGCTCTCTGAATCACATACAGGCAACCACAGAAACCCTGAACCTCAAGGCCACCACAATAAAGAGCCCAGTAGACACCAGGGGCCAGACATACAGTAAAAGTGAAAGTCTCCCTGTCTCATTCAAGCTACTTCCCTCTGAACCGTCCTTTATTTATTTATTTTTACCTTTATTTAACTAGGCAAGTCAGTTAAGAACAAATTCTTATTTTCAATGACGGCCTAGGAACAGTGGGTTAACTGCCTGTTCAGGGGCAGAACGACAGATTTGTACCTCGTCAGCTCGGGGATTTGAACTTGCAACCTTCCGGTTACTAGTCCAATGCTCTAACTACTAGGCTACCCTGCCGCCCCTGGGACTAGGATTGGTCCTCCTCTGACACTACCAAACATGAACAGACACACCCGGCCAGCCATACAAACCAACATCTTCACCGGACAAAGATATGCAGCTCAAATTCAGCCTGGGGCCTCTTTAAATAATATGCATCCTAATTTAGCTGTGTATCTCCAGGGGGATCAAGATGCACTCACATACAAATAGAGTAGGCACTAGGCTTGGGCGATATACTGCTTATACCATATACCGGGGTATTTCGAAATACCAACGGTATGATTTTCACTGCCATTGCGGGGGCGTCCTATGCCACTGCTTATAACAAGACATCTAAGTTGTGTCAAATAAATCAGATCTGGCTCAGGGCTCCAGCTGTGCATTTGGCTTGCTGACCTGCTAGCTAAGTGTCTAGATGTCAAGATCAAACTTCTTGGTTACAGCAGAGACATTCAATTCTCTTCTGGATCAAGATCGCTGTTACGTAAATGGTTTTGTGCGGTAAAAAAATGTACGGTTTGACAGGACTGAAATTCTGGATAACTCTCAGCCCTAGTAGGCACAGTCAGACACACACTACACTCATCATGCTTATAAACATGCCATTTCCACCCCATTGGGCTGTCAGAAACACAGCAATCACACCTCAAGGACCAAGGGATTGAGATATGGGCACAATAAATAAAATAAGACGGCTTTTATTACAAGCGGATTTTTGACAGACAAAGTTCAAATAACTTTAGCCAAGCGCACAGAGACTGAGGTAGGGTGCTGAGGTAGCTGCAGACAGGGGCTGAGGTAGGGTGCTGAGGTAGCTGCAGACAGGGGCTGAGGTACGGTGCTGAGGTAGCTGCAGACAGGGGCTGAGGTACGGTGCTGTAGACAAGGGTTGAGGTAGGGTGCTGAGGTGGCTGCAGACAGGGGCTGAGGTAGGGTGCTGTAGGCAAGGGTTGAGGTAGGGTGCTGAGGTAGCTGCAGACAGGGGCTGAGGTACGGTGCTGAGGTAGCTGCAGACAGGGGCTGAGGTACGGTGCTGTAGACAAGGGTTGAGGTAGGGTGCTGAGGTGGCTGCAGACAGGGGCTGAGGTAGGGTGCTGTAGGCAAGGGTTGAGGTAGGGTGCTGAGGTAGCTGCAGACAGGGGCTGAGGTACGGTGCTGTAGACAGGGGCTGAGGTAGGGTGCTGAGGTGGCTGCAGACAGGGGCTGAGGTAGGGTGCTGTAGGCAAGGGTTGAGGTAGGGTGCTGAGGTAGCTGCAGACAGGGGCTGAGGTAGGGTGCTGAGGTAGCTGCAGACAGGGGCTGAGGTAGGGTGCTGAGGTAGCTGCAGACAGGGGCTGAGGTAGGGTGCTGAGGTAGCTGCAGACAGGGGCTGAGGTAGGGTGCTGAGGTAGCTGCAGACAGGGGCTGAGGTAGGGTGCTGAGGTAGCTGCAGACAGGGGCTGAGGTACGGTGCTGCAGACAGAGACTGAGGTAGGGTGCTGAGGTAGCTGCACACAGAGACTGAGGTAGAGTGCTGAGGTAGCTGCAGACAGGGGCTGAGGTAGGGTGTTGAGGTAGCTGCAGACAGAG
The DNA here is from genome assembly GCF_057628025.1 of Oncorhynchus mykiss. Taxonomy (NCBI): domain Eukaryota; kingdom Metazoa; phylum Chordata; class Actinopteri; order Salmoniformes; family Salmonidae; genus Oncorhynchus; species Oncorhynchus mykiss. The sequence goes on from NC_143047.1 coordinate 15,089,035, forward strand.
GCTGAGGTAGGGTGCTGTAGGCAAGGGTTGTGGTAGGGTGCTCAGGTAGCTGCAGACAGGGGCTGAGGTACGGTGCTGCAGACAGAGACTGAGGTAGGGTGCTGAGGTAGCTGCAGACAGAGACTGAGGTAGAGTGCTGAGGTAGCTGCAGACAGGGGCTGAGGTAGGGTGCTGAGGTAGCTGCAGACAGAGACTGAGGTAGAGTGCTGAGGTAGCTGCAGACAGGGGCTGAGGTAGGGTGCTGAGGTAGCTGCAGACAGAGGCTGAGGTAGGGTGCTGTAGGCAAGGGTTTAGGTAGGGTGCGGAGGTAGCTGCAGACAGAGACTGAGGTAGGGTGCTGAGGTAGCTGCAGATAGGGGCTGAGGTGGGGTGCTGCAGACAGGGGCTGAGGCAGGGGGCTGAGGTAGCTGCAGACAGGGGCTGAGGTAGGGTGCTGTAGGCAAGGGTTGGGGTAGGGTGCTGAGGTGGCTGCAGACAGGGGCTGAGGTAGGGTGCTGAGGTGGCTGCAGACAGGGGCTGAGGTAGGGTGCTGAGGTAGCTGCAGACAGGGGCTGAGGTAGGGTGCTGAGGTAGCTGCAGACAGGGGCTGAGGTGGGGTGCTGCAGACTAGTGGCATGTAATAGAGATGGATTAGGTGTATATAGGCCCTGTGGGTAACTAAGGTTACCTACCAACCTACTTCTTTCACCAATCACAACCAGTTAATATATGTGATTACATAAAGAAGGGGGAATGAAGGGGAGGGAGGCATTGAACAGAGTCAATGACGAAGGACTCGGAGGGGCAGAGGTCAGTTGAGTTTCAGACAGAGGCAGGAAGAGTGAGGAGGAGTCAAATTGAAGCAGGGGTCAGTGGGCTGATTAACACTGAGCATTAAATCATTGACCATGGGTGAGATAGGATGACTAGAGCGAGTCAGGATTAGAGAATAAAAGGAGAATGGGAGACAATGCTGGGAACCATAGAGAGGAGGCCTCTTTTGAGTGAAGTAGTGATGAGGGTTCAGTAAAACCCCAATAATTTGGTCGGTGTGCATGTGACACTCCTAGCAGGAGTACTGGGTGAGAGTGAGAGTGAGAGTGAGAGTGAAAGAGAGCGAGAGAGAGAGCTTGTCTACACACACACTCACCCACAGCATTCATTTGTTCCTGATGAGTTCAGCAGAGTTGACATATTTTCATTTGATCTTTCGAATGGAAAAAAACAAGCTCTTTGTTTGTGGATCTGATGTAGCGAAGTCCCATGCACCCGTCAATTCATCCCTGCCCCACTATCACCCCCTACTTCCACCCAGTAACCTCCATTCGCCAGCTCCAGTTCCCACAATACCCTCCCAACCAACCCACCACCCATAACATTCCTCTTTCTCTCTCCAAACATGCCACACTCACACGAAAGCTCCCACCAGTCCAGCGAAGGCTCTACAGTGCTCCACTGTGGGAACACACACCAGGGTGTATGAGGGCTGAGGGAGATGCTCAAACACACTACTGTGGGCCTTGTGATGAGCACATGCCACTGTTGCCTGCTCCAAACACACACACAAGCAACCCCTCAAGATAATGTACTGTAGTTTGTATCTCCATCTTAAACCACATTGAGACAACATGATGGATAGAATGGGTAGAAAATGCATTATCAAGGTACACAGTTTGTGCTCTCAAGCATTGAAAATGCATTAGTCCAAATGACATGATCAACAACTAATTTTCCGATCCTATAGGTTTGCAAGCCATACTTGAAGTCTCACTTGTACATATTCAGGTAGAACAGGGATGCTCCTCCATGCATCTTGATTAACAGGAAAGCATTGTCAGCCCTGATACCACTATTCCTCCAGGTTTTTCAAAGCAATGATCCAATATGTTTGCCTTTCCTCTAAAGTGAGCTACGTCAAATAGGCTAATGCAGAACAAAATCCCATCGGCCTATTTCATGTTTCTCCTCCCGTGCTCCTGCACTTTTCTTTGTCATGTTAATGCTGTGGCTGGTCTCTCTCGCTCAGCGCCTGCCTCGCTCCCTCGCCGCCTATCGGTGGCTCCCTGGCTCTCAAATCACAGCTTCCCTTCTCTATCTGAAGGCCACCGCAATGCCTGAAAGGCAGCGACCAAGTGCATCCTCTCCCAAGCCCCCAAAAACACAAAGCACATGTTTGATATGACGATTCAAACACCACCCAAACATAATAAGCCTGCATTTGTTTTGAGGCAAGAGCACAACATAAATACAATTGTGACAATAGATTTTAAAAAAAATAAAAAATAAAAACGTTATTGTTTTAGGCATTTTTAAAAATCCAGATCGTGTGTCAGGTATGGGCAGCTCATAAATACTTGTAATAACAGTGTTATTTTGGCATACACCTTACTAGAGGCAAACAACTGTCGTAATATGGGGTATTGCGTTCGATTTATAAAATAGTGACATCTGAAAAACGATTTTGTCCCACCGGCAACGCTATTTTAATTGTGAAAAATTATATTTGTGCAGAAAACCCACGGGGCACATGTTTAACGCTCATTGAAACGCAACCCACATTCCTCAAACTCAACTCCACAACACATGTCTTCAAAGAACGAACGCATGACTCCGCAGTAACATTAAATACGTTATGGGCAGATAATGGTTACATAGTTGCAGATGTGCAACTAACTTTGTAACCGGCAGTCCAGCATTGAGCAAAGAGAAACCAGACAGCGTGTGCTGGAAGACGAATAGGCTATTGAACAAAAATAAGCACGTTACAGCCTTTGATAGTCCTGATACCTAGACTCAACAGTTAGATACAAACACTGCAACGAGCAAGGTGCAAAATGTGTTCACTAACCAATCTCTTGTTATCGCACCTGCAAATGTTCTGAAAGATAACTATAATTGAATACATTACTAACTTGAAAGGCGTGCGCAAGTCAATAACATTTCTATTAAGCTAAGCGACTTACCTTGAGCGGATGGTCCACAGAAGCCCAACGAAAGTAGATAGAAAACCCAGATAGTCTCCACCGCCATGTAAAGCATTGATTTCCAGCAGAGGGGTGAAGCAGCGTGTGGGTCTCTACAGCCAGCTATACCGCTAGCAATATATATATATATATATATCTAATACAATCCGCAATAATCCCCTCTCTGAAGTAGGCTATTAGTTGGCTATTAGTTCATGTATATCCCTTTGACATAGTCCCCTGCTTTCACTCAGAACAGGGTCGCATTTAGTTGGGAGAGAGCCGTCGTGTCTCTCGGCGCTTCATCGCCATGTTGTGAGCGAATGCAAGTGTGTGTGGCACACACGCGCGCACGCACGGACGTATGCGCATATACACACACTCTCCCTCAAACACACGGGCAAGTCACGCTTTAGGTGTCTATTGGAGCCACCTGAAACGCTGCCAATAATTTCACACACCCCCTTTCGTCGTTTTTGAGCTCTACGCTCGTGAATAGACTGATGTGCGCCGCAGCCGTGCCAATATAGCCAGAAAAGACCTACAATCAAACTCGCTGTATTGGGCTCCCGAGTAGCGCAGCGGTCGAATGCACAGCATCTCAGTGCAAGAGGCGTCACTACAGCGGTTCGAATCCAGGCTGTATCACATCCGGTCGTGATTGGGAGACCCATAGGTCGGAGCACAATTGGCCCAGCGTAAATCACGTTTGGTCAGGGTAGGCCTTCACTGTAAATAATACATTGTTCTTCACTGACTTTCCTAGTTAAATAAAGGTAAAAAAAATAATAAAAATAGAATTCTGCAGTTTCATAAGGAGACGCAGCTTGGTCAACTGATGTTTAAAACAGAAGTGGTGATTTTAGCATGTACATCTTGGTGGGGGAAACAAAAAATGTATAATTGGGAATGCATGCCAGCAAAGCCACTACACAACACAGCACTAAACAATACATTAATTGCACTATAACAGTGACAAACGGTGCCCACAAACTGTTAGGGTCCTACATAAAGCTGTCCCAACAGCAGAGCCAACACCTTTACCACTGCTACACCTGGATATCAGCTGAGTCTTGTCTGGCAGTGAAACAGTTCATTCAGCCTCATTTACTGACTTTAAAAAACATAGCTGATTTGGCTGACTTGCTTAAACAAATGTGGTTTCCACTGACAATTGAGATGTACAAACTATGGCATAAGGGTATGACATGCGGATAAGAAGCAATCCGTAATTTCGGTTAAGACATTAATGGGATTGACATAGTCAATATATCTATTTGTTCAGAACTTTTGAAATGTACAGCGAAATAATTCAGAACATGGGCCGTTCTTACAGTGTTCTCCCAGTACACCAAGTCAGAACAGTAGGATAAATAAAGGCTGCATATAAGCAGACAATGAAAGCTCTTACAATATTCAATGATTACATTTCTCTAAAACAGGTTATAGGCTACATGTGTAACCGATGTGAAATGGCTAGCTAGTTAGCGGTGGTGCACGCTAATAGCGTTTCAATCGGTGACGTCACTCACTCTGAGACCTGAAGTAGTTGTTCCCCTTGCAATGCAAGGGCCGCATCTTTTGTGGAGCGATGGGTAACGATGCTTCGTGGGTGACTGTAGTTGATGTGTGCAGAGGGTCCATGGTTCGAGCCCGGGTTGGGGCGAGGGACGGATAAAAGCTATACAGTTACACATGTGCACCACCAAGTCAGAACAGTAGGCGAAATTAAGAGGGGAAAATAGACCAAATTATTAGGGTGAGGCACATGGGCTAGTAACAGCTTGCTACACAACATACACTTAGTATTACCTAGCTAAGGGATGCATACTTACTTAGCTAAGGGATACATATCTCCCTGGCATATTACATCACTTATGCAGCAGCATACAATACATTTTTGGACTCACTGTGTTGTGCTGTGTTCATTTGAACAGAAAGGTGGCGCTGCGGGCCTTTGTGGGAAAATTTTGTCTGACACTCTCTGGATTTATAGTGCTTTCAAGACAACTGGGCACTGAAAAAAAAACAAGGTTCAAAACTTATTTTCCCAGTCGGAGCTCGTTTGTTTCTGAGTTCCCAGTTGATTGACCTCACTGAAGTCAGAGTTAACAGTTGTTTTGAGCGCTCCAGAAATCATACTGGATTGACAGCATGGCCAATGTTGAATGTTTATCATTTTAATGTGAAAAGAGACCCTTAAACCCAGAATTGGGACCACACACCCACTCCACTGAATAGCAGGCTAATGATAGATTGCAATGCTTGCAGTTAGCCACTGATTCCTTCCAAACCACTCATTGTTGAATTTGCAATAGCCAACTTGTTGTGTTATATTTATGTCTAATGGCCGATGAGCACTTATACGTTTTATCTATAATGTATATTCATTTGACAAAGATTTAAAGGGTTTGCCAGTAGATTGTCGACTTGATTCATGACTGCTAGCTAAGATTTTAAAAGGATGATGTTGACATGATCAGTCCTATCAAAGCTACTGTAGATGTAACGTGATTTGACATTATATTTATCTGTGAGCCTTCTTGGATGGACACTTCTAATGTAACTCTATGGCAGCACCCAAGGAGCTTGAATTTTCAAGCTCTACCCTTAGATTTAGCAGTGACCTAGTGTCCCTATGAGTGACAGAACACTGAGCCAATCACGGCACAACTAGAGAACATTACCAACCCCTATGCTCCGTATTTTCCGCTGGCTGCCCCACCACCACAGAAAGCACTGAGCTAGGCTGCCCCACCTGCCCTGAATGACGGGTCGCCACTTGTGGTGTCCAAGGTTGGGTGCACCTGCCATGTGTTCAAGATGCACATGTGGCACTCATACAGCCTACAGAAACACAAGCTTTCTCCCAGATAACTATTCATATCACACATCATAACGATAGCCAACATAATACATGCTCCCTAGTTGCTATATGGTTTAACCAGTACCCTTAAATCAGTTGAATTGGCAGGTAATTTTTATCTCAACTCTCAGGGTAGGCAGCCTCACCCTCTCCCCTATCTAGAGGGCTGAGAGAGAGAGAGAGGGAGAGAAGAGAGAGGGAGGTAGAGAAAGGGTAAAGATGAGGACCAGGGATTGAACATGTGCTCACTAGTGAAGGGCTCTGATTGCATCCCAATTACCCATGTAGTCGCCGCCTGGCCTGGCCTGGCCTGGCCTGCCCTGCCCTGCCCTGCCCTGCCCTGCTCTGCCCTGCCCTGCCCTGCCCTGCCCTGCCCTGCCCTGCCCTGCCCTGCCCTGCACCATGTGTTAAGGGACCCACCGTTGGTTTTCACATGCAAACACACAGCTGGACCCCAGCCCTCTGAGAGAGAGAGGAGACAATAACATGCTGTGGCATACCCAGCAGCCCCATGTGCCGTTTCCGCTCTGCAGCCAGGGGAATAGTATGCCTACAGGAGGAGATGGGTTGGAGAAATGTGGCTGAGGGATTAGTGCCTGCACAGACACTTTGCATTGCAGCCCCTCGTTTCCAGGGATCTGACGGGTCGATCTGAGTCCATCCTGTTATTGTGGTGAATAGGTAAGAAGAACTCCCATCTCTTGTTCAATGCCTCGCCAATGTACAATGCACTCTGTCTATGCCTGGTGTTGAAATGCGTCCCGTGTGATTGGATTATGGCCACATTCAGAAAGGTTGGTGTTTTTGGCCAGGTGGGATGAATTTCAATACCATGTGCGGACACAGATCCTGTGATTGTGTTGTTATTTGGATAATTTTCTCTTGGATTAGAAAAGTTCCTTTTGAGTGTAGTACCAGATGTGGTTGGGACTTGAGTGTTTGTGGTCTGACAACGCTTTCTCTCCTTTCACCAGCCGTCATAAAATACTGAGTGCATTGGTTACTTCAATACAGGAACAGCTGTCCGTAAGAGGTAGTGCAGTATATGACCCCTGCAATTAAAACTCTCCACCAACATGCAAAGTGTAGTAGGTTGCATTCTGAAAGTGATTACTTACCCAAGAGAAATATGTTCCTACTTCAACCAAAACATGAATGAATTAAGCCTTTATAAACCCTTTATAAGCTATGTGGTGCTTATGAAGACTTTAGAAATGCTTTTAAAGTTGCTTGTTAAAGGTGTGATCTCAAACGGTACTGAGAAAGAGAAAGAGGAGGACAACTTCTATGTGTGTGACATGTGACATGTGACATGTGACATGCAACATGACAGGAGCAGAGGCTGCAATGTTGCAGTTTTAAAGCAAGTTTGCTGCAATTCTACACAGTCTGCCATGTGGCGAAGAGATGATTTTGCAATTTTATGACATGTTTCATTCTATTCGCCGTTTTACAGCTAATCCCTGCCATTCTACACAGTTTGCCATATGGTGAAGAGAAATGTTTGCAGTTTTTAATATGATATTTGAGTGAGAGTGACTAACAAGATCAATGGGGGCCCCAGGTCGGTAAATCAACCACGATTACTACAAGCTTAGATAGCTGGCTAGAATAATTCAACAATCTAAAAAATGTTAGCTGACATGGGTGACTGTCAGTGACTGACATAAAAAGTGACAAACTGCTGATGCACAATTTTTTTGTGGAAATTGCTCGCTCCTTATGCATTTGACTATTCCAGTAAGTTAAGACCACGAGCAAGTTCATACATTATTTTTCTAAATTATTATTTGTAAATTATTGTTGATCCGCAGGGCCTACAAAAGGGGGGGGGGGGGGGGGGGGGCAGGCCGCCAGTTGCCCATCCCTACACTACATGAATGTTAGCTTGCCCATGATAGAAACAAAGTCGCAGCGCTCCAGACGTGCATATTTAAAATCAAATCAAATCAAATTTGATTTGTCACATACACATGGTTAGCAGATGTTAATGCGAGTGTAGCGAAATGCTTGTGCTTCTAGTTCCGACAATGCAGTAATAACCAACGAGTAATCTAACTAACAATTCCAAAACTACTACCTTATACACACAAGTGTAAAGGGATAAAGAATATGTACATAAAGATATATGAATGAGTGATGGTACAGAACGGCATTGGCAAGATGCAGTAGATGGTATCGAGTACAGTATATACATATGAGATGAGTATGTAAACAAAGTGGCATAGTTAAAGTGGCTAGTGATACATGTATTACATAAAGATGCAGTAGATGATATAGAGTACAGTATATACGTAGACATATGAGATGAATAATGTAGGGTATGTTAACATTATATTAGGTAGCATTGTTTAAAGTGGCTAGTGATACATGTATTACATAAAGATGCAGTAGATGATATAGAGTACAGTATATACGTAGACATATGAGATGAATAATGTAGGGTATGTAAACATTATATTAAGTAGCATTGTTTAAAGTGGCTAGTGATATATTTTTTTTACAAAGTGATGAGACGTGATTTGTCCTACTAGTGCCACAGAGCTAGTTAACAGCAGGAGAGACGTGGTCCTGAGCAACTCTGCTCTGATCTTAATTCACTCTATTCCCCCCAAACCACAAACCGACAGAACCTGCCAGAACAACAACAAGAGTACCCCATCTGTGATTTGCTAACACTACAGAAACAAGCCTCGTAATAAACCATGTTCAGATGGAACACATTTTGAGATCTGTGGCGCTGTGATTCTACACTGGTCTCTCTCATTACCACATCAAAGGTTATTTTTGTCACAGGGCAACACAATACAGATGTAGGATCTTAATTTGAGCCAGGTGGCTACAGCAAGAAAATAATCCTGCCACAACAGGATATGTGAATTATTATGTAGATTATAATCAATGGACATTTTGTAGGAGTTGATACATTTTTTGTAAGGGAAAATCCAGTCTGAAATTTCAAAGTGGAAAATACAAACTTCAGACGCCTTTTTAAAACTAAAATACACAACCTGTTTTAAATTGCTGGAAAGTCCTCTTTCAACAGGGTGATCAAATTAAGATTCTACATCTGCCCCAGGAACTATGGGTTGCTATTTTAACTCCTTTCTCTTCACATTGAAAACAAGTCAGTGAGAGCGAGCCAAGAGAGATAAAGATAGGGCAAGCTTATTGCAGACAAATTATTTGCACACGTTGAGGTTCCACTTAATGAGGCCAATTAGGATAGTAAAGTTGTCAGGCTTCAGTGAACAGGGAAAGTAGTTTTTCTTTAGGCAATGAACCCAACGTTTGTGTTTTTCCTGTGTGTGAACAAATCAGATTTTTCCTTCTTCTCCTAGGGCCTTTTAAAACTTAATTGGTTGTGTGTGGGTCTTTACATCTTGGACAATGAATGGCAGTAGTAGACAGGATTACTATGCTCAGAGGAGAGGCTGAGGCAGAGCGATTGTAAAACCAAATAGACGCAAACCCTGTCCTGTCTCGCTGTACACTTTTAATGGTTGTCAAAAAGGCCTTGCAAAGTAGTTGAGATAAGCATCCATTTTCTTCTCTTGCCTCCCCTCCCAGCCACCTGTACGGTCCCATATCTCTCCTGGCCTCTGTCTCTGGCTGTGGTTCCTGCCCTGGCCTTTGTGCTCTGTAGAGGTCACAGTGTTCTTGAAGTGCCGAGGTGTTTGCATTTTGGTCGTGCTGACTGCAGTAGCCTCCACAGTGGCTGAGTTTCGTCCCCCCCAAGGTCAGGTCTATCTGTCTGATAGGCAGCAGCAGGGCTGCTCTACACCAAGGAGAGAAGAGGACACAGACAGAACACTGCCCCCTGGTGGAAAAGATGAGGGGATGTTACATCAGACAAACATACCATGAGTTACGTCAACAAAGAACATGCTACAGGGGACGAGAAAAGACAAAAGACCAAAATAAGTATCTTATGTACTTCTTTTTTCATTTACATGTCAGATGATGCAATTTGTGCGCAATTTAAACAACAAAAGTGGTTTGGGTGAAATTGCTTTTTACTATGTCTTTTTCTTCTCAGAACAGCCATTCAACTAACACGAGTAGAATCATTTGGGGAGCAAACTGTGCACTATGGTGAAGTTCATGGTCCATGTTTGCATATGTAAATTAGGTTAGTGTGTGTGATTGGCCCGGCTTGGTGTTATCCCACCCCCTTCCGCTGGAGGGGTGCCGAGTGCATGCTTGGCGAGAGGTAAGGGGTCTCCATAGAAACCAAGACTTAGGGTGACTGGGCAAATGGTTTACTTTAGTAGTACAATACCACCAGGGTGCACTGGCAGCATGCCCAACCCTGGAGCACTGAGGGGGGAACAGGGTGGGAGGAGGACATTCATATTCAGAGTTTAACAAGGCAAACATGTACTTACCTCACACACAGAGACACTCACACATGCGCACACACACACACACACACACACACACACACACACACACACACACACACACACACACACACACACACACACACAACTATTCAATGAGGGACCAGTGTGTGTGTGTGTTCATGATGTAATGCCTCCCTCTTTTCATTATTCTGAGCACATCCTGGGTTATGATCTCATGGGCAAAGGCACAAAAGCCCAGCCTTCTGCCCACTCCTACCAATCTGCCTACAGAGGGAGAGGTGAGGGGTGAAGAGAGGGAGGGAGGAGAGAAGGGAGGAGAGAAAACATGAACTCTGTCCTCTATCTTCTTTTCTGGGCTGTTGAACATACAGTTTCAAAAAAACGTAATTAGCTTAAAAGTAGACTTTAAATCTCAGTAAAAGGCTGTGTGGCTCGGTCTGGCTCTGGGAAGGAAAGCTCAGTCCTGCTCTACTAACATGTCGTCATCTCAAGTGCCCAATCAATGGGGGCCTTGTTAGCTGTGGGAGAGAGAACCCCCACCACCAGCCAACTCTTATCTGTGTTTTGGCTTTCTATTGAAGGTGCATGTGATTAGAGATGGTTTAAATAAGCACTGTTGAGACTGGGCCTGCCGCTGGTGAATATTCATGGAGTATAGAGAGAGGGTCATATAGGAAGGAGTAAGGATGGGGGAGATGGGGAGAGGGCGGTGGAGGGAAGGAGGGGGAGAGAAAAGTGTAAGAGTTGCAGGAGTCTTAAGAAGAATCAGGGAGCTCCTGAAAGCCTGTTCAGAATGTTTCAAAGACATTCACATTTCCATCTGTGAGTCTCTGATGGAGATTTTGTGTAGCATGAACATATTTCATGCTACACAGACATAAAGAGAATGGAGCTTATGTCTGTACATTCTCTGGTGTCAGGGAGGCAAGAAGGATCTCTCCCAGAGATGTGCTGACCTCTAGTTGGCCCCTGTTACATCTAAAAAGCTTCAGAGCCATTCCAACATAAATATCTTATAAACTGGAAACAGACATTTCCTCTGGCTGGGAAGAATTGGGGTAATGATTCAAACGACATCACCCATTTGGAACTATACACTCTTAGAAAAAAGGGCTCCAAAAGGGTTGTTCGGCTGTCCTCATAGGAGAACCCTTTTGGTTCCAGGTAGAACCCTTTTTGGTTCCAGGTAGAACCCTTTTTGATTTCATGTAGAACCCTCTGTGGAATGGGTTCCCCTATGGGGACAGCTGAAGAACCTTTTAGGTTTAGATAGCACCTTCGTTTCTAGGAGTGTAGTAGCTAATCTTAATTATGGTGACATTTCCAAATACCATGTGGCTTTTCTAAAAACGGCCTGTTTATCCTCAACGCTCCAAAGCGTATTCATCCACTGCGTTAGTTGGTGTTGGACAGATAATGTCAGTGTGAAAAGAATGCTTCAGGAAAATATGATAATTGTCGAGGGAAAGACCCTGTTTCATGAAGGCAGACTATTCCAGAGAGGAGAGAAATATATTGTTCATTTAGTAGTCTACTGCAGATCAATAAGAGGCAGTGATGAGCAGTGATGAGCTGAGGGGCCAGGGTGTTCAGGGGGAGGTTTGTAATGCCCAGCGGTGCCTCTTTCTCTCGCAGGCCACTATCTCCCGTCTCACCCCTGTTTCTAGTGACTACAAGTGGACAGATGCCTACCTTTTGAGAAGAGGAGACTAGACAATAACTGCATTGTGTCTCCTTGGGCAAGCAGATGACAGCTGTGCTATTTTTAAGGATTTCACCACTGAGAGTTATTGCCATTACTTCTCAATGTGAGACGTCAGGCAGATTAAATAATTATTGTAGTTTTATAATATGAGTTTTATCAGCTTTTTTTGTTGTTGTGTCAATTGCCCTCAAAATACTTATCTTATTGGAGAGGAGGTGGGCTGCCAAATGGCCTTCTGGTAGAGAAAACTATGCAGGCCAAGCCTTCCTCTCCCTGAAGCGGTGTGTGTGTGTGTGTGTGTGTGTGTGTGTGTGTGAGAGAGAGAGAGAGAGAGAGGAGGTGGGCTGCCAAATGGCCTTCTGGTAGAGAAAACTATGCAGGCCAAGCCTTCCTCTCCCTGAAGCTCTGTGTGTGTGTGTGAGAGAGAGAGAGAGAGAGAGAGAGAGAGAGAGAGGAGGTGGGCTGCCAAATGGCCTTCTGGTAGAGAAAACTATGCAGGCCAAGCCTTCCTCTCCCTGAAGCTGTGTGTGTGTGTGTGTGAGAGAGAGAGAGGAGGTGGGCTGCCAAATGGCCTTCTGGTAGAGAAACTATGCAGGCCAAGCCTTCCTCTCCCTGAAGCTGTGTGTGTGTGTGTGTGTGTGTGTGTGTGTGTGTGTGTGTGAGAGAGAGAGAGAGGTCAGGATCAGATGAGCCCCTGCATTTTTCAGCATTTTCTTTAAAAAAGATAGAATAGGAGTTAGATAAACTTGGATTTTTTTGTCAGGAACACATACTGGATTCTACCCTCTACAACATAACCCCTACTTCAAATCAAAACTTAAAACCTACAACCTGATTTTGGACGGATTTACGGAATCACCTGGAACGTTCACAACTACCAAGGATTTATTACCCTGTACAGCAAATTGCTGCTGCTGCCTCTGTTTACCACGCCGTTTGGTCCTTGGTTGGTGGGTGATTCTGTAAGGGTTTTCCTGTGGTGAAGCAGAGGTGGACCAAAATGCAGCGTGGTGGTTATTCATGTTCTTTAATTAAGGAACTATACATGAAATAACTAACAAAACAATAAATGTGCGAAAACCTAAACAGTCCTATCTGGTGCAAACACAGAGACAGGAACAATCACCCACAAAAACCCAACACAAAACAGGCTACCTAAATATGGTTCCCAATCAGAGACAATGACTAACACCTGCCTCTGATTGAGAACCACATCAGGCCAAACATAGAAATAGACAAACCAGACACACAACATAGAATGCCCACCCAGCTCACGTCCTGACCAACACTAAAACAAGGAAAACACACATGAACGATGGTCAGAACGTGACAACAACATTACTTTATAAGGACTGAATTCTAACATAATTCTGCCAAGCTTGATACAGCTTCAACTAGCACTGACGTGTCAAGTGAGAGGTGTCAAAGCCCATTAGCCCAACAATGGCAGGAGAGTCACACAGTCTACCCCAACCAAATGGAGAGGCCTTAGAAGCTCCCTCCCGCTGTTCAGAGGTAATTAAAATACAGTACCCTGTGCATGTAAAGAATGATAAGGCAAGAAAAGATTACAAAATGAAGCTCCTTATGGAAAATCAAGAAACACTTTTTGCTGACTATTACAAAAATGGGAACATCAGCAACCTTATCTTCCACACAAACCATCCCCTGGCATGGCACAGTGCTATATAAGCACACTACCCCTTTGTTAAGAGAGGGGGGGTTAACGAGGGGTGGAAACTCAGAATACTTGATAACGAGGACTCTCAGTCAGGTAATATAAATATCTATAAGTCCGGAACAGTAATGGTACAGGGTAACCCCAAACAGTTTCAGCTGGACTTTCACCTAATCAAAGAATTAGCCCAGCAGGAGAAGCTCTCCCTTGATAAAGATACCCCCACCCCGAGCGGGTCAGACCAGACCTCTTCATTATGTAACCCCACAGACGAGCAACCCCCAGCGGAGAGTCAACCTCCCAGCACAGATTACCACTCCTTCATTGAAATGAAGGACCAATTCACCCAGCTGGAGGTAAGACAGGTGGAGCTGGAACAGCAGGTGATTACACTTCAGTCAGCACAGACCCAGACAACAGTCCAGCACAACAACACCCCCTTAACCAGACCCGGAGAGCTGGAGGTGGACAGAGACATATCTGCACTCTGGACTGTGGTGAGACAACTTCAACAGGAGAAAGAGCAGAATCAGGAGAAGAACAGAGCACTAGAGGAGAGGATCAGACTGCTGGTGGAGGAGAGGTTGAGGGGGATGGAGGAGAGGGTGAGGGGGACGGAGGAGAGGTTGAGGGGGACGGCGTGTGACAGAGAACAACCCACTAGAGAGGTGGCCACCCACACAGAGAAGCCAGCAGAACAGCCCACCTCAGCACCTGACAAAAGTCTTGACACCACAGCAGAACAGTCCACACCAGACCCTGACCATAGAGTCGACATCACAGCAGAACAGACAAATGAAGAACCACAAGCCCAGAGGCTCTCACCCCCTCTGAGCAACCCCCCTGTCAGCCACCCTGATAGCCCTTCTGACAACCCCCTCACAGCCACTGAGGACAAACACAAGACACAGATTGTACTACTTATGGACTCAAATGGGAAATATATAGAAGAAAAAACACTTTTTCCCAAACACAGTGTGTCCAAACTCTGGTGTCCAAACACCCAGCGTGCCCTCGACCTTCTATCTGAGGACCAACTAGGTTCACCCAGCCACATAATAATACACACAGGCACAAACGACCTGAGAGCACAGCAGGAAAGGGTGGCCACAGCACTGAAGGGAGTGATTGAAAAGGCTTCTTCTACTTTCCCCAACGCACAAGTGGTTATCTCCACCCTGCTACCACGAAAAGACTTCCACCCTGTCACAATACAGCGGGTAAAAGCAAGTATTTCCCGTGACTGTGCCTCAAAACCAAATGTTTTCCTGGCCCACCACTCCACCCTGGACTTGAACAGCCTCTATGACCAGGTCCACCTCTACAAGGCAGCAGTGCCCACCTTTGCCCGGACTCTAAAGGACATCGCTCTCAAACGTATCCCCAACACTCCACACAGGAGCAACAGATCAATAGACACCCCACCCAGACCAGCGAGACACCCTCCCAGACCTGCAGGACCCCCCCCCCCTGGACCTACACATAGAGGACCCACGCCAAGAGGAATTACATCCAGACCACAGTACACCCAGACACATCCACACCCCCACCCCAACCAATCAACACCCCCCCACGTCAACCATGCCCACACCCCATTTAGGCCCCCTCAGATCAGACCTATGCCACTCCTGCCCACCCCATGCACCCCACCCCCGCAAAGAGGGCCTCAACATGGAAGCCACACATACGCCCAGGTAGTGAGCGGGCAAACAGTCCCAACCTCCACTCTCACACTCGCCCAAGCCAATGGCATGTACCAGATGCTCAGCAGGCTCTGCTCACACTTACTGGCCTGAGGCCAAACCACGACCAACAACATTGGACACTCTATGGAATAAAAAGCCTTCACTATATCATCCTGGAATATCCAAGGCCTGAGGGCATCTGCCTTTGGCCTAAAGAGCAAAAACCCGGACTTCACCAAAGAAATCGGTAATACAGACATTGTCATCCTGCAAGAAACCTGGTATAGAGGTGATGGACCCACTGGTTGCCCTCTAGGTTACAGAGAGCTGGTAGTCCCATCCACCAAACTACCAGGTGTGAAACAGGGAAGGGACTCAGGGGGTATGCTAATTTGGTATAGAGCAGACCTAACTCACTCCATTAAATTAATCAAAACAGGAACATTCAACATTTGGCTAGAAATTCAAAAGGAAATTATCCTAACAGAGAAAAATGTCCTCCTGTGTGCTACCTACTGTATATCCCCCCACTAGAATCCCCATATTTTAATGAAGACAGCTTCTCCATCCTGGAGGGGGAAACCAATCATTCATGTCCCAGGCCCAGGGAATGTACTAGTCTGTGGCGACCTAAATGCCAGAACCGGACAAGAACCTGACACCCTCAGCACACAGGGGGACAAACACCTGCCTGGAGGTGACAGCATTCCCTCCCACATATGC